>NC_069503.1:1074353304-1074615804 GCF_027579735.1 Bombina bombina | reverse complement strand
ATAGATAGATAAATAGATAGATAGATGTAGTAGACAGACATACAGATAATTTAGATAGATAGATAAATAGATAGATAGATGATAGATGATAGATAGATAGATAGATAGATGATTAAATAACAGGGATTTAAATTAAGGTTAAATCTAATGAGACTCCTAGCAATAAAAAAAACATATTTGTTTTTACAGTCCTTATATATTTAATGGCTCAGTTGTTTGTTTTGTGAGGTGGCTTTTATGGATCCCGGTAACGAGCCTATTACATTTTACGTTTTTTATAACAGATGTATTACACTTTTTTTGCCTTTTTTATGATCCTGAATCCTCTTCCCTCTTTCTCTGCAGAGATTAAACCCTATTATAAATAACAGATTTTTTTTATTGCAGTGAAATATTTTAAATGAGTAAATATAAATATAACGTATGTTAACAAATACTGATAGGAGTTATATTCTGCTTGATGCAGATTGCTTGTGTTAAGGATATGTAAGTTTTACAAGACAATAAATGGAGATAAGAGAGAGAACTTACATAACATATTACATAATGAACTTACGTAAGTCTATAGGGCTATTAAGTGACGTTTTAAGGACCTTGGGGCAAAGTTCTTTTTTTTTTTATTTACATCATCTGTTTACATTTTACTACCTTCATAGATTCAATAAAGCACATTTTGTTCAGGAACAAAAAGTGCCACCATGCACCATTTGTTTCCACGTGTTAGTATTATTACTAATAATAATAATAATAATAATTTTGATTCTCCGTTATTTATTCTGTTTCATTTTTGTTGTTTATGAAGGGCATTTTAAATTTGATTTTCATGTTTGTTTTTTACAGTGAGCGTGTGCATCAAAAAATATCAGCTTATCTTTTTATTCCCCTTTTTTCTCTCCCTCACCCCCTTATGATCCAAGAATGAAATAATGACACCCTACATCTCTTCCTCCACTATAGTCTAAATCCAACCATAACTAGCATAATTAGTCTCAAACATTACAGTTTAGCAAGCTAAAGGACCACTTAAGAATATTATTACCTCTTCCTCTGTGTCATCCATGGCAAATGCCACCTGGTGCAATTATAGACCTCTCTTCCTTCCATTTAATGTAAACTTATCAGTAAGACATGGGCAGCTCCAATCCATTGGCCCAGATAAAATAGAAGATGGTGGACATGGACATCCAATGATCAGGTGCAGCATTAAACAATGGAGAGCAGGTAGGTGGCATCACATATATTACAGAATTTGTATTGCTTGTGAAAGAAGAGTGGAGTAAAATGAGGGACAAAGGTGGTTTAAAACAATAACACATGGGAGTTTCTAAATTTGACCACAAAATATCAAGATTCAGGGGGTACAGTTCAGATAATTTATTTGACCTATTTAATCCCCCTTCTCTCCTTTACTTATACTTAAACAACTTGTCATGTAAATAAGGTATAATCTTGCAAAGTATTTATTTGGTTTTGCATGACACCCCATATCCCCCTAGAACTAATAGATACTTATGATTGCCACACTCAAAATAGAATTTACAATCCAAAGAACATAACTATAACTCCAAATAACTCCAAACTCAACTTGAGTATTTATTGGCTTCCATGTCATGCCAATTCAAAACATCAGAAACACAACTATCTGCAAATTAGTCTGCCTATATTACCTATGCCATAAATCCAAATAGCTGTATTCCATACATTCAGATAGGGTAAGTATATGAAAACCAAAGAACACAGGTGTTTTTACAAGCATTTCATAGACCACCACAGAATCAATCAATAAACAGCCAATAGGCTGCAAAAGTGGTTTCATCACAACTGCCTAGTGTAACTGATTGTACTTTGATATTAAAGGGCCATTATACACTAATTTTTTCTTTGCATAAATGTTTTGTAGATGATCTATTTATATAGCCCATAAAGTTTTTTTTTTTTAAATAAATGTATATTTTTGCTTATTTTTAAATAACATTGCTCTGATTTTCAGACTCCTAACCAAGCCCCAAAGTTTTATGTGAATACCGTCAGCTACCTTCTCCAGCTTGCTCCTGTTTGTGTAAAGGGTCTTTTCATATGCAAAAGAAGGGGGGCGGGGGATTTTCTTATTTCCCACTTGCAGTGGGCTTTCCAGCTACCTTTTCAACAGAGACAAACTGACAGCTTCTAAGTAAGTTTTTAAACAGTTTTATACTGGATTTTTATATCAGTATCTGTGCATCTTATTCTTTATAGTAGTGTCTATTACATGCAGTTATATGAAAATGAGTGTATGCTGTCCCTTTAAGTCTTTTTCAGAGGACTTACAGAAAATCAAAGACTGATAAGAAAAAAGTTTTCTTGGAATGGAAAACAGCTAGTGAGGGTTCTCAAAGCAATGTATCTGGAACAAGTATGACCACCTGGCAGACTTAGGTTCTTGCGGTCCTCAGCAATAGCCTTTGTGACCCGAACTAAGAATATGGACCATAGTTCTTGCAGCCCCAAGAAAATGGGGGACTACATTTTTTGGTTTTGGGACTCTGGTGGGTGAGCAAATAATGGGCCCATATTCTATCTGGTGGATAGACAAGGTTCCCAACTTGGACATCTGTCCACTCAGCTTTGCAGCAAACAGACAGTGGACACTAAGTCCGCTTTGTACATGTACGATTGCACAAAGACTTCAATTAACCAATCATATGAGAGAAGGGCCTGTTAATCACAGCAAACAAATGTGTTTGGGTTGATGTATCTCTGTCACCTGAGGAATCAGAAGCAGTGGTTGTATGACTGCTTCTTACATTGCAGTAAGCAGGCTCACATTAACGATCCTTCCATACAAGGGCTCCAAAGCTTAGTACATGGATTCCAATTTGTCCACAACTCAAAATAGCTCTCTGGTTGGGAAAACAGACAGAGTGTATCGTGCAACCTTAGCTAAATCTAGCCCTGTGCCACCGCACATTTTTAGGAAATATATTATTATTTCTGTCATTAATAGCCATCAATTTAAATGGGGCCCTTAAGCATTATAAAATATTAACATGAGGCCCACAAGTTGGCCATGACTGATCTTAGGGGTGTTTGTGTTAAACAATCATTAAAAGAAATACACAACAATTAAGCGAATCTTTGATTGTTGAATACGGCTCATTGTTATTTAAACAACTCTTTTGGATAACGGCAGAAGTTTGAAATGTTGTGGGGCAGCATTGCTGTGTGCTTACAATAGAAGAACCAGCAATTTAAAAGTAATCCTAGAGGAGATGGGAAGATAATGAGGAGATTTGCAGAAAGAAAGCCAGGTGACTATAGACAGTAGGTGAGAAATATAAGGTAGGTAAGTCGGGTTAAGTACATATTCTAGAGACAAGAGGAGGGTGAAAGGGCACAAGTTCCGTGAATGTTAATATTCATGAGATAAGAAGCAAGTCCAAGATATTTTTTGCAGTGTATATTATAACGGCAAGTGTTACACCTCTTCATTTACTAAGATACTATATAATCAATCTCATTTGTTATTGTATATGGCCATATATTATTGTGTCAGAATATAACTATACTTTTTAACAAAGGATATCAACAAATCAAAGTAAATTTGATAACAGAAATGAATGGAAAAGTCTCTTAAAATGGCATGCTCTTTTTAAAGGGACAGTGTACACAAGCTTTTTCTGTCAAATGAAAGTGCAGCAGTAAAATGTGTTAAAGGATGATTTTGCAAGAAAAAAAGGTTAAGCAAATGCTGCTGAGTCTAAGGAGTACTGCTTATCAGCCAGTAGGGCCAACTCACACAGAAAACAATGGCTTTATTTACCATGGAAGCATCAAGCAAACGAACCACACTATGTTTCTTAAAGGGATTATTTTGTGATTTTAAAAAAAGTTTCCAATTTACTTCTATT
Source organism: Bombina bombina (assembly GCF_027579735.1). Classification (NCBI taxonomy): domain Eukaryota; kingdom Metazoa; phylum Chordata; class Amphibia; order Anura; family Bombinatoridae; genus Bombina; species Bombina bombina. Next base: position 1,074,611,917 of record NC_069503.1, on the reverse strand, counting down.
ATCAATTTTGCTTTGTTCCCATGAAATCCTGTATTGAAGAGATACCTAGGTAGGCATCTGGAACACTACATGTCAGGAAATAGTGCTGCCATTTAGTGCTCTTGCAAATGGATAACAATCTTGCAAAACTGCTGCCATATAGTGCTCTAGAAATGGTCCGGCTCCTAAGCATATGCCACTGCTTTTCAACAAAAGATATGAAGGGAACAAAGAAAGACTGATAATAGAAGTAAATTAGAACGTTGTTCTTATGCTCTATCTGATTTAAGAAAGAAAATTTTTTTGGTTTCATATCCCTTTAAGCTGATTAATATTTGCTCTTTCAAAGATGCAATACCTATTTTTAACACCCTACCAATTCTTGTATTAAAGTGATGAAATATAGTAGCAAAAAAACTGGCCTAGATAACAAGTGGAGTTCAAATATATTAGCACTACTGAGTAATTACACCCCTCAAGTTAAATCAGTAGCACTCTTATTTTTGCTCTCATATTACAAGTTGAAAGTAAAATGGTCCCACTCAAGTGAAAGTCTCAGCCTTGCTATCATCTAGTGGTCAGATAGCGTGGCCACGCTAAATCCCTCATCCTTTAACCCCTTCACCCATATGAATATATATATACGCCGCGCAGTACTTTGGCTATCGTACCGCACAACATATATATATACGTCTGAGCTTCAGAAAGCTCCAGCACTCTCTGCTGTTTAGTTACACCCGAGAGCTGCAGCTCCAGGCATTTGCCGCATATGGAGTTGAAAACGTGATCGGTGCTCCGGCACTATATGATGGCAGATGCCTGATCTTTACAGGCGGTGACACTGTGTGTGTCACCGTCTGTAATGATCTTCTGCTGATGCCAGCGGGAGGTGTGGGCGGGAGGCGGGTGGTGGGCGGGTAGCTCAGCAGCGGATGGGGGAGGGAAGGGAGGGAGTGGGAGGGCCCTACGCTACAGAAAAAAAAGTTAGAGGGACAGGGAGGGATGGGGCAGCTACACTACAGTAAATGGGATGTGGGGATTTGGGGCGCCCTAACAAAGAATCGTGGGAGGGCGGGACACTACGCTACAAAAAAATAGAAAAAAAAATTTAAAAAAAAAAATTTAAAAAAAAAAACGTTTTACAGGTACTGGCAGACAGCTGCCAGTATCTAAGATAGCAGCTAATAGGCGGGGGAGGTTTAGAAAGATGTTTGGGGGGGGATCCTACACTGCAGAAAATATCAAAAACATGTCTATATATTTTATTTTAAAAAAAAAGCCTTAAATTATCATACTTACAGACTGTCTGCCAGTACCTAAGATAGGGGTGACCAGTGGGATCAGGGGTTGGGAAGTGTCAGATGGGAGGTTAATCCCTACACTAAAGCTAAAATTAACCTTTCAAGCTATCTAATTAACCCCTTCACTGCAGAGAATAATAGAAGTGTGGTGCGCAGCTGCAATTAGCGGTCTTCTAATTACCAAAAAGCAATGGCAAAGCCATGTATGTTTGCTATTTTAGAAACATTTGTGCCATGATTTCACAAGCAGTATGTAAATAATTTTAGTGAGAAACCCAAAGATTGTAAAAAAATGTATTTCTTTTTTTATTTGAGCGCATTTGGCGGTGAAAGGGTGGCATCAAATATACCAAAATGGGTCTAGATCAATACCTTGGGTTGTCTACTTAAATATATATATATATATATATATATACATATAATTATATATATATATATATATATATATATATATATACAGTATATATATATATATATATATATATATAAATATATATATAGTTTTTACAGGTAAATAAAAAGAACAAGGCTTTTTCTGTTTAAATAGAGTGATAGCAAAAATGCTAAAAATTCTCAATTTTTTTGGGGCAAGTTGTTCTCTGAAAGTCTCGGTAGTGAAGGGGTTAAACTTCTATGGGGCACACTACAAAACTTAGGCCCTGGCTTTTGCTGGAGCGCTAATCTGAATGTGCGCTACACTAAAAGAGTATAAATAAAATAGAATAAATCGTTTTGTTCTTCATATGATATAAAATTGTATCAAAGTGCTATATATATGTGTGTGTATGTGTGTATATGTGTGTACATATGTATGTGTATGTATATAAATATATATAAAATACATGCACACAAACAAATACACACAGATATATACACATTTGAGCCCTTCCCAGTCCAATACCTTCTCATGTACCACACCCCTTTAAATTACTATTTAAATATTTATTTTAATTAAAAAAACATATATTTTACTTAATATGTGTAAATATGTGTGACATACTTTATGTTAATATGTTTTAAATGCATATATATATATTTTTTACATATTTTTATTGCAGCCCTTAGCTTCAGGTCTCCAGTAACACTACAGTTTTAAAGGGACAGGAAAGTCAAAATCAATCTTTCATGATTCAGTTAGAGCACACAATTTTAAACATCTTTCCAATTCACTTCCATTATCTAAATGTGGACAGTCTTTTTATATGCACACTTTCTGATGCATCAGCTCCAACTGAGCACGTGCAAGATTCACAGAATATACATATATGAATTTTGTGATTGGTTGATGGATGTCACATGATGCACTAGGAAGTAAAATGCAACTGACATTATTCAGCAAAAAAATCTACTACTCATTTAAATGTCAAACTAAGTGCTTTCGCATTGTCTTTTTATTATGCATTTATTGATATGATATTCTACCGAGTTTAGTGGTCCTTTAAGCACTGTTATGTGTTGCGCTCACTACTTGTAATATGGGTGATGTTTAAGGTGGCAACGCTATCCATTGAAACTATGAGGCCTATTTATTAAAGGTCTGTCGGACCTGATCCGACAGTGGGGATCAGGTCCGACAGACCTCGCTGAACACGGAGAGAAATACGCTCTCCGTATTCAGCATTGCCCCAGCAGCTCTTGTGAGCTGCTGGTGCAACGCTGCCCCCTGCAAACTCGCAGCCAATGGGCCGCCAGCAGGGAGGTGTCAATCAACCCGATAGTACTCGATCGGGTTGAATTGTGGCGATTCTTGTCCGCCTCATCAGAGCAGGCAGACAGGGTTATGGAGCAGCGGTCTTTATAACTGCTGTTTCTGGCGAGCCTGTAGGCTCGCCAGAAACACAGGCCCCCAAGCTCCAATCGGAGCTTGATAAATGGGCCTCTATAGATCATGTTAAAAAATATTCGCCCACACTAGCATTCTCTTGTGATTGATTTCTACTATGGGCTTGTAATATCAGATTGTGCACTATTCTTGGTGCAGAGTTGCGATAGAGCTCCACTTGTAATCTGAGCCACTGTGTTATGTAATGCAAAAACGTAATTTGTATATCATCAATATTTAAATTTCATCTCTGATGGTATTTAGATGAGAGCATTATCAAATAGAAAGCAATTATCAAAAATATATATATATATGAAAGCAGATATAGATTATTGTCTCAAACTCTACATCATGAGAAAATTTGAGATAACATATTCAATATAGCAAATACTAAATCATATGGTTTGCTTTTCTCTTGAAATGTGACCTTGTGACAATGACAGTTCTAGGCACTCATATCTTTAGTCAATCTGCTGATGTGAATATGTTGAAGATTGTAAAGGCAAACACTCTTTGGAAAGACATTGGGATATCTTTACTATAAAAGAGTGCAAAGGAATATTTAAGTATGGTGTCTTTTGAAAGCAGTTTATGTGGTTCTTATTACCTGAATTTTTTTTATGTTCCTGTGTTTTTATGGCATTTGGACAAACATCTTAAACTTAAAAGGAAGAATACAGGAGATCAATTTTTTACTTTTGTAAATAAAAAACGTAACCGCTAGATTTAGAGTTTTGTCGGTAAAAAGCCACGTAGCTAACGCTGCTTTTTTTCCCAACGCACCCTTCCAACAACGCTGGTATTTAGAGTTGTCTGAGGGGCTGCGTTAGGCTCAAAGAAGGGAGCGTTGAGCCTAACTTAGCTCCACTTCAACCCTCAATACCAGCGTTGCTTACGGTAGCGGTAAGCTGGGAAAACGTGCTTGTGCACGATATCCCCATAGGAAACAATGGGGCATTTTGGGCTGAAAAAAACTTAATACCTGCAAAAAAGCAGCGTTCAGCTCCTAACGCAGCCCCATTGTTTCCTATGGGGAAACACTCTCTAAGTCTGCACCTAACACCCTAACATGAATCCCGAGTCTAAACACCCCTAACCTTACACTTATTAACCCCTAATCTTCCGCCCCCGCTATCGCTGACACCTACATTATAATATTAACCCCTAATCTGCTGCCCCTAACACCGCCGACCCCTATATTATATTTATTAACCCCTAATCTGCCCCCCCAACGTCGCCGCTACCTTACCTACACTTATTAACCCCTAATCTGCCGACCGGATCTCGCCGCCACTATAATAAATGTATTATCCGCTAAACCGCTGCACTCCAGCCTCGCAAACACTATAATAAATAGTATTAACCCATAATCTGCCCTCCCTAACATCACCGCCACCTACCTACAATTATTAACCCCTAATCTCCCGCCCGCACCATCGCCGCTACTATAATAAAGTTATTAACCCCTAAATCTAACTCTAACCCTAACACCCCCCTAACATAAATATAATTTATATTAAACGAAATAATATTCCTAAAATTAACTAAATTATTCCTATTTAAAACTAAATACTTACCTATAAAATAAACCCTAATATAGCTACAATATAATTAACAATTACATTGTAGCTAGTTTAGGATTTATATTTATTTTACAGGCAACTTTGTATTTATTTTAACTAGGTACAATAGCTATTAAATAGTTAAGAACTATTTAATAGCTACCTAGTTAAAATAAATACAAAATTACATCTAAAATAAATCCTAACCTAAGTGACAATTAAACCTAACACTACACTATCATTAAATTAATTAAATAAATTAACTACAATTACCTAAAATAAAATACAATAAAATAAACTATTCTATAATACAAAAAAACCCCCACTAAATTACAAAAAATAAAAAAGAATTACAAGCAGTATAAACTAATTACACCTAATCTAAGCCCCCTAATAAAATAAAAAGCCCCCCAAAATAAAAAAATGCCCTATTCTAAACTACCAAAGTAACTAGCTCTTTTACCAGCCCTTAAAAGGGCTTTTTGCGGGGCATTGCCCCAAAGTACTCAACTCTTTTGCCTGAAAATAAAAATACAATACCCCCCCCCAACATTACAACCCACCACCCACATACCCCTACTCTAACCCACCCAAACCCCCCTTAAAAAACCCTATCACTAACCCCCTGAAGATCTCCCTACCATGAGTCATCTTCACCCAACCGAATTCTTCATCCAAGCGGAGCAAGAAGATGTCCTCCATCCAATAGAAGTCTTGATCCAAGCGGCAAAGAAGAGGTCCTCCATCCGTGCTAAGTCTTGATCCAAGCGGCAAAGAAGAGGTCTTCCGTCCGGGCGATGTCTTCTTCCAAGCAGCATCTTCTATCTTCTTTCTTCCGGATCCATCTTCATCCCGCCGATGCGGAACATCCTCCTTCCCTGATGGACTAACGATGAATGAAGGTTCCTTTAAGGGACGTCATCCAAGATGGTGTCCCTTCAATTCCGATTGGCTGATAGAATTCTATCAGCCAATCGGAATTAAGGTAGAAAAAATCTGATTGGCTGATGCAATCAGCCAATCAGATTGAAGTTCAATCCGATTGGCTGATCCAATCAGCCAATCGTATTGAACTCGCATTCTATTGGCTGATCGGAAAAGCCAATAGAATGCAAGTTCAATACTATTGGCTGATTGGATGAGCCAATCGGATTGAACTTCAATCTGATTGGCTGATTGCATCATTCAATCAGATTTTTTCTACCTTAATTCCGATTGGCTGATAGAATTCTATCAGCCAATCGGAATTGAAGGGACGCCATCTTGGATGACGTCCCTTAAAGGAGCCTTCATTTGTCGTTAGTCCGTCGGTAGAAGAGGATGGCTCCACGTCGGCTCCTTTGAAGATGGCTCCGCTCTTCTCCAGATGGATGAAGATTGAAGACGCCACCTGGATGAACCCTTCTACCGGATGGAAGACCTCTTCTTGACCTGCTTGGATGAAGATTTCTACCGGATCAAGGACCTCCTCTGCGCACCTTGAATGAAGAATTCGGCTCGGCTGAGTGAAGACGACTCAAGGTAGGATGATCTTCAGGGGGTTAGCGATAGGTTTTTTTAAGGGGGGTATGGGTGGGTTAGAGTAGGGGTATGTGGGTGGTGGGTTGTAATGTTGGGGGGTATTGTATTTTATTTTCAGGTAAAAGAGCTGATTACTTTGGGGCAAGGCCCCGCAGAAAGCCCTTTTAAGGGCTGGTAAAAGAGCTGATTACGTTTGTATTTTAGAATAGGGTAGGGCATTTTTTATTTGGGGGGCTTTTTTATTTTATTAGGGGGCTTAGATTAGGTGTAATTAGTTTAAACTGCTTGTAATTCTTTTTAATTTTTTGTAATTTAGTGTTTGTTTATTTTTGTATTATAGAATAGTTTATTTTATTGTATTTTATTTTAGGTAATTGTGGTTAATTTATTTAATGTATTTAATGATAGTGTAGTGTTAGGTTTAATTGTAACTTAGGTTAGGATTTATTTTACATGTAATTTTGTATTTATTTTAACTAGGTAGCTATTAAATAGTTATTAACTATTAAATAGCTATTGTACCTAGTTAAAATAAATACAAAGTTGCCTGTAAAATAAATATAATCCTAAAATAGCTACAATGTAACTATTAGTTATGTTGTAGCTATATTAGGGTTTATTTGATAGATAAGTATTTAGTTTTAAATAAGATAAATTTAGTTAATTTTAGGAATATTATTCTTGTTTTATGTTAGGGGGGAGTTAGGTTTAGGGGTTAATAACTTTATTATAGTAGCGGCGACGGTGCGGGCATCAGATTAGGGGTTAATAATGTTAGGGAGGGCAGATTAGGGATTAATAAAATTTATTATAGTGTTTGCGAGGCGGGAGTGCGGCGGTTTAGGGGTTAATACATTTATTATAGTGACGGTGAGGTCCGGTCGGCAGATTAGGGGTTAATAAGTGTAGTTAGGTAGCGGCGACGTTGGGGGGCAGATTAGGGGTTAATAAATATAATATAGGGGTCGGCGATGTTAGGGGCAGCAGATTAGGGGTTCATAAGTATAACGTAGGTGGCGGCGATGTCCGGTCGGCAGATTAGGGGTTAAATTTTTTTATTAGAGTGGTAGTTTATGGGTAGTTTATGGGTGTTAGTGTACTTTAGAGCACAGTAGTTAAGAGCTTTATATTCACGCGTTAGCCCATAAAGCTACTGGCTTTTTTTGTTGTTAGGAGTCTTGTCGGTAGAGGGGCTACCGCTCACTTCTCCCAAGACTCCAAATACCAGCGTTAGGCAGATCCCATTGAAAAGATAGGATACGCAAATGGCGTAAGGGGATCTGCGGTAGCCTGGGATCGGGTTAGGGAAGTGAGCGGTATTTATATAAAACTGTGCGAATGGGTAATAAAGGAATTATCTATCTTTTTAAACAATAACAATTTTCAAGTAGACTGTACCTTTAAGCATAATTTCTCAAAAGTCTGCCCAAAGAGAGTATCAGGGGACTTCCTGCAGAAGTGGATAAAAGGGATGCCAGATGATGAGCAAAACAAAAATTAAAGGGATATAAAACCCCAAAAAATTATTTTGTTATTCAGATAGAGCATACAATTAAAAAAAAAAGTTTTACATCTATTCTCAAATGAGTTTCTTTTTTATGATACTCTTTAAAGAAGAGATGCCTAGGTAATTGTCTGGAGCATTACATGTGAGGAAATAGCGCTCCAGAAATGGGCAGGCTCCTAAGCTTACATCCCTGCTTTTCAACAAAAGATATCAAGAGAACAAAGAAAAAATGATTTAAAAAGTAAATTAGAAAGTTGTTTAAAAACACATGTTCTAGCTGAATCATGAAATAAAATGTTTGAGTTTTATAATCCTTTAATTAAAGTGCACTAGCTTCTGGGAAAATAACTTTTATAGACCACATAAAAAGTGATGAATCAACTCTGAGAGCAAATATACCAAAGGATCCAGAGTCAAAATTCAGCCATTCCCCTCTTTTGATTGGTTAATCACTGATTAAATCATTTCTGCCAATCAGAAATATTCTATCCATAAACAGTGGGATCTAGTTATACATTTTAATTTTATTCATAGAAACTTTAAAGGGATATGAAAAGCAAAAATGTTGTGATTCAGACAGAGCATACCAGTTTAAAAAAGTTTCCAATTTACTTTTGTTCTCAAATTTGCTTAGTTCCCATGATATTCTGTGTTGAAGAGATACCTAGGTAGATATCTGGCGCACTATATGGCAGGAAATAGTGCTGCCATCTAGTGTTCTTGCAAATGGATAACATTCTTGCAAAACTGCTGCTATATAGTGCTCCAGAAATGGGTCGGGTCCTAAGCATACGTCACTGATTTTCAACAAAAGATACCAAGAGAATGAAGAAAAATTGATAATAGAAGTAAATACCTTATTTACTATTGCAAGCTCTATCTGAATCTATCTGAAAGAAAAATGTTAGGTTTCATGTTCCTTTACCTAATATGTACCTTACATTGGATATGTTATAATTAAGCTATCTTCCTGGAATATATTTAAATATATTTATCATTTGCCTTCCCACACTTAGCATGCTTATTAAGTAACTTGCATAACAAACTTATACTTTATAGGTGACTTCTTCTTTGCTTGTATAAACATGAAAGAAACAGTGCATGATTAACAGTAGTTTAAAGAGTTAAAATAGAGTTGAACTGAACATTTAAGAATACACATATGACCTCTGCTTTTTATAAGCAATGTGTTGATGATGTCATACATGATGTAATGAGTATTCGTTTCTAGTCATGTTTGGGATCTGAAAGTCATTTATTATGCTTATAACACTTTCCAGGGACCTTGAACATAAATATTATTTATTTAAAAATGTGTTTTTTAATACATTTAATGTATGTTATAAATTTAATCCTAATAAAACTTGTTTGAACACCTTACCAGCAGCCCTCTCCTGGAGCTATAAATTTAATCCTAACTTCTAACTCCAATTTCTTTTAGCCCCAGGCAATCTCTGTTTAACCTATCAGGGTTGCATTTCTTAGTGATTGCCATTACTCTCCTGAAGCTAAGGGGTTAACTTCTTCCAGCAGGAACATTCAAGGGACATTATACACTCATTTTTTCTTTGCATAAATGTTTTGTAGATGATCTATTTATATAGCCCATAAAGTGTTTTTTTTTTAAATAAATGTATAGTTTTGATTATTTTTAAATAACATTGCTCTGATTTTCAGACTCTTAACCAAGCCCCAAAGTTTTATGTGAATACTGTCAGCTTCCTTCTCCAGCTTGCTCCTGTTTGTGTAAAGCAGGGGTGTCCAAACTTTGCTCTCCAGAGGTTTTGGAACTATTTTATCTAGCTGAGCATCATGGGAAATGTAGTTCCAAAACCTCTGGAGAGCAAAGTTTGGACACCCCTGGTGTAAAGGGTCTTTTATATGCAAAAGAAGGGGGAGGGGGGGAGTGTCTTATTTGCCACTTGCAGTGGGCTTTCCAGCTACCTTTTCAACAGAGCCAAACTGACAGCTTCTAAGTAAGTTTTTAAACAGTTTTATACTGGATTTTTATATCAGTATCTGTGCATCTTATTCTTTATAGTAGTGTCTATTACATGCAGTTATATGAAAATGAGTGTATACTGTCCCTTTAACTCTATATGGATATGCTGTTTCAATCTAGGCAGTTTAATGACAACTTTCAAGATTTTCCACAGATCAGTCCTTCTGGTTCATGATTCAGACAGAGGATACAAAGACTTTTTATATTTACTAGAGGTCGAATCTTTTGCAACAAGTATTAAAAAAACGTTGTTTTGCAAAAATTCGTTGACCGAGCTTTTCGGTATTCTTTTATTTTGAAACTAAATGAGTAATGAATATTCATGGAATATTTAAATTTGTTTTTGTGAATCAAATGTAAATGTTCCTTTATTACAGGGGGAAAAAGTTTACCTGTAGTATTTAAAATACTTACTTTTAGCACACTGGAAAACTGTGCTAATCTCGTCTCCAGGACGCAACAGGTAAGTATTTTAACTAGGCAATGAGGAAGTATACGGCAGCTCGTGGACTTTCCCTATTTTCGGTGCCGGATTGATTCTTGTGAAAGGTCATCACACTAAGATCTGTGCAAATCCAGATCTTAGTGTAGTGATCTTTCACAAACATAAATCCAGCACCAAAAATAGCTGAAGTCCACTTCTGCATTCGGCAGCTAACAAAGCTGCAGAATGCTCATGCCTAATTTTAACCCCCTAAGGTAATTTAAAGGAAACAAATGAATACTGTTGAATTTCACCAGTATATATTTGTTTTCTTTAAATTGCGCTGTGCGTTGGATAACGCAGCAAGTGATATTTTAGCATGCTCACTGTGCTGGTAAAATGTTAGAACTTTTTACCTGAAGTAAATCATACTTAATGGTATAGCACAGGAATACATATAGAACTCCACTACTTGCTCACCATTGGCTAAGTAATATCCAACATGAAGCTTATTAAGTGCTGGATTGTGAGTGGAGAGGTATTTTGCACTCCCTCTCGCATTTTAACCTCGCTAGATGGAGACTTTTTGCACACGTTTGTTTGCACGCATATTACAAGTTAAAAGTAAAAACGTTTTTGCACGAGCGCTGACCCAATGCGCACAAAAATGCAAACTTAGAATATTATGACTGCATTAACGTATCACCCCAAAGCCTTCGATGGAGCACAAAAAGTGGGGGAAAAAACAAATTTCCCTATAGACTTCAATGGACCACAAAAAGTGGGAAAAAAATTAACACAAATACTTGCACGCAAACCTGATGTGTTTTCTCAAATGCGCTAACCCGACATGAAATATAAATATTTCACATTCCAATGCTTTTCACATAAAAGAATAAGTTACATTTATTTATAAATACATATTTTTCTATATATCTGATGGTTGGCAAGCGATAAGGGGTTTATTGCGTACCTTTACATGTGTTGGAAGTAACGTGTGCATTAGAAGTTGAAAGTAAATGTGTTCGTTGGGATAACTTGAGAGCTCTGATTAACAGTTACAGTCATAATAACACAGTCTGATAAAAATGATTTAAAAAAAACATAAATTATGCTTACCTGATAATTTCATTTCGATCTTGTGGGAATTAAGAACCTGGCCACCAGGAGGAGGCAAAGACACCCCAGCCAAAGGCTTAAATACTTCCCCCACTCCCCTCATCCTCCCAATCATTGTGCCAAGGGAACAAGGAACAATAGGAGAAATATAAGGGTATAAATGGTGCCAGAAGAATAAAATTAAATTTTGGTCCGCCCACCAGAGAAACTGGCGGGGGCAGTGGACTCTCCTCCCACAGATGGAAATGAAATTATCAGGTAATCATAATTTTTGTTTTCCATCTTAATGGGAGGAGAGTCCACTGCTTCATTCATTACTTGTGGGAACAAATACCCAAGCTCTATAGGAAACTGAATGAAAAAAATGGGAGGGCAAAAGGAGGCGGACCCTTGACTGAGGGCACCACCGCCTGCAGAACCTTTCTCCCAAAAGCTGCTTCAGCCGATGCAAAAATGTCAAATTTATAAAATTTTGCAAAAGTATGTAAGGAAGACCAAGTGGCCACCTTACAAATCCGCTCCATAGAAGCCTCATTCTTAAAGGCCCAAGAAAAGGCCACAGCTCTAGTCGAATGAGCCGTAATCCTCTGAGGAGGCTTGTGTCCCACTGTCTCATATGCCAGATGGATCATACTCCTCAACCAAAAAGAAAGAGAAGTCTGTCTGAACTCCTTCGTAGCCTGAAGATAAAACTACAAAGCCTGAACCACGTCCAGATTATGAAGTAACCTCTCCTTCGAAGAAGAAGGTTTAGGACACAAAGAAGGGACTACTATTTCTTGATTAATGTTACGACTCAACACTACCTTGTTAAGGAATACCAATACAGTACGAAGAACAGCCTTATCAGCATGAAAAACCAAGTAGGGCGGTTCACATTGCAAGGCCTCCAACTCAGAGACTCTGCGTGCAGATGCAAAAGCCAGTAATAACAGGACTATCCATGAAAGAACCTTAATGTCAAGAGCGTGCATAGGCTCCAACGGAGCCCTCTGCAAAACCTTAAGAACCAAGTTTAAGCTCCAAGGAGGAGCCAGATTCCTGTAGACAGGCCTGATCCTAACCATCGCCTGAACAAAGGACTGAATATCAGGAAGCTCTGCAAGCTTCTTATGCAACAGTACCGATAGTCGAGATCTGTCCCCTTAGGGAACTGGCGGCAAGGCCTTTATCCAGACTGTCCTGGAGAAAAGCCAAAATCCTGGATACCCTGACCTTATGACAGGGATATCCTTGTTCCTCCCACCAGAACAAGTAGGTCCTCCACACCTTATGATAGATGCATCGAGTGACCGGCTTTCTTGCCTGAACAAGAGTGTCAATCACATTTTCCGAAAATCCTCTCTTGGCTAAGACTAGCCGTTCAATCTCCACGCAGTCAGCCTCCGATAATCGAGATTTTGATGTAGAAAGGGACCTTGAACCAGCAGATCCCTGCGACAAGGTAACCTCCATGGCGGAGATGACGACATCCCCACCAGATCCGCAAACCACATCCTCCCCGGCCACGATGGAGCAATCAGAATAGCAGAAGCTTACTCCTGCTTGATGCGGGCCACTACACAAGGTAGAAGAGACAACGGTGGAAATACATAAATTAGGTTGAATTCCCAGGGAACCGCCAAGGCATCTATCAGTTCCGCCTGGGGATCCCTGGATCGTGACCCGTATCTGGGTAGCTTGCAATTGAGTCTGGATGCCATGAGGTCTATCTTCAGCATCCCCCATCTGCTGCAGATCTCTGAGAACATCTCGGAATGGAGAGACCATTCCCCAGGATGAAACGTCTGTTTTCTCAGAAAACCCGCCTCCCAGTTGTCTACACAAAAGGCTGTCCCCTGTGACAACTGCCCCGGTCGGGTCCACCAAGACAGGGACTCCCTCACCGGTCTGCCCAGAGATATCTGTTGGGACAGATCTGAATGATCGCTGTTCCATTGTCTCAACATGCACAGCTGAAGAGGTCTGAGATGGAACCTGGCGAATGGAATGACATCTATGCTGGATACCATGAGCCCGATCACCTCCAAGCACCTTGCCACAGATGTACTGCAGGATGTCTGAAGAGCTAGACAGTTGGACGCAAGCTTGCAACATCTCTGATCTGTCAAGAATATCTTCATGTCTAAAGAATCTATTATCGTACCCAGGAATTCCACCCTGTTGCTGGGGACCAATGAACTCTTTCCTTAGTTTATCTTCCACCTGTGGGACCAAAGGAGAAGTAGCTCACGAGTGATCCTCTGCAAGACTGTAGGACAGATCCTGGACTGGACCAGGATGTCGTCTAGATAAGGTGCCACTGCAATCCCTCTGGCTCTCGCTACTGCGATAAGAGATCCCAGAACCTTTGTAAAGACTCTTGGGGCAGTCGCCAAACCAAAATGAAAGGGCCACAAACTGGAAGTGCTGGTCTAGGAAAGCGAATCTTAGAAACCTGAAGTGATCCTTGTGGATTGGAACATGAAGGTAAGCGTCCTTCAGGTCTATAGTTGTCATGCATTGCCCCTCTTGAACCAGGGGCAAAATTTACCTGATCGTCTCCATCTTGAACGATGGAACTGACAAAAACTTGTTTAGGGCCTTTAGGTCCAGAATTGGACAAAACGTGCCCTCCTTTCTTGGGATCACGAAAAGGTTTGAATAATACCCCAGAACTCTTTCTGCCAGAGGGACTGGGACAATAACACAGAGAGATGAGAGATCCCTCACACACCCCAGGAAGGTGTCTCCTTTCTGGTCTTAAAGATATGTTTGACAGGAGGAATCCGCCTCGGGGCGGATATGACTTGAAACCTATCCTGTAACACTGGGCTACGACCTCCAGAACCCAACGGTCTATAATGTCTCTTCTCCAGGCCTTCACAAAAAGAGATAATCTGCCCCCTACCTGATCCGAGGACGGATCGGAGGCCACCCCTTCATGCCAACTTTGACTCGGCGGGCTTCTTGTTCTGCTTGAACTTGTTCCAAGAGTTAGCTGGCTTCCAAGATCCCTTGGATTGCTCAGACTTTGCGGCAGGCTTCTGGCATTGAGACTTGTCCGCATGAAAGGGACGAAAAGAAGAACCCCTTAGGTTTAGTTTTCTTATCCTGAGGCAGGAAGGCACCCTTGCCACCTGTGACCATAGATATGATAGAATCCAGGCCTGGGCCAAACAAAACTTTCCCTTTGAATGGGAGGGAAAGCAAGCGAGACTTAGAAGTCATGTCAGCAGACCACAACTTTAGCCACAGAGCCCTGTGGGCTAAAACCGAAATTGAATCGTTCTAGAATCTCATCGAGGGCAGTATCCACCTCGACCATGGCTGATAGAGCGTTACACCAATAGGTAGCCGCACCAGCCACCGCAGTGACCGCCGGCGACAGTTGGAAAATTAACCCCGTGAGTTGGAACATCTTCCACAACATGGACTCCATATTTTTATCCATGGGTTTCTTGAAAGAGGAGCTATCCTCTAGCGGAATAGTCATTCTCTTAGTGAGCGCGGAGATAGCACCATCTACATTAGGGATGGATCCCAAAAGTTCAAGCTGTACGTCCGGAATGGGGAAAAGCTTTTTAAAAGAAGAAGAGGGGGAAAAGGATGAACCAAGTTTCTCCCATTCATTCTTAATAATGTTAGCCATCTTGACTATAACCGGGAAGTCCTGAGGCAATTAGCATGTCCTCGTAAACCCTATCCAGTTTAGGGATTGAAGGTTCCTTTGGTAGCTTTGGTTCTGGAACCTCCAATGTAGTAAGCACCAGAAAGCGCAATTGCTCCATCTTAAATTTAAAATCTAAGTATATCCCAAAGCCAGCTCTCTTTATCCTGTTATTCTCCCATAACGGTTAAGATTAAATTATTCAAAAAGGTACCAAAGGTAATGAGAGTGGCACTCATAAAAAATAAGCTGGGAAAGAAAAATGGAGTACAAATGGATTTTAAAAAAGTGTATACTTTAATATAATGAATCAAATGATAAAACCTATGTCTTATAAAACAAATAAATATTAATATAAAATAATTGTGGGCACAATATAATATGCTATAAAATCAAAGATGATAATACACAATCTAATAGATAGACTTTGCAAGATATGGATATCTAACTTGCTACAAAGTAAGCAGGATATCTGTAACAAATGTATCAATCAATATATAGTATTGTCATGGACATAATATCCTAACTATTTACAATACATATAAGCATCCCCTATCAAACACATGCAAAACAACATATGTCAAATGTGCACCATAAATGTAAGCATACGTAGGTTCGGAGTTACTAAATTTTCCAATAGCTGTGCTATGTGTCGGCTATTTGTAGATACTATATGACTTGTGAGAATTGTAATTTTCTCGTTATTCAGTGTGCGCACACTAATGGAAAAAAGTTTTTTTCATCCACGGTATATACAGGAAGTGCAGAATTATTAGGCAAATGAGTATTTTGACCACATCATCCTCTTTATGCATGTTGTCTTACTCCAAGCTGTATAGGCTTGAAAGCCTACTACCAATTAAGCATATTAGGTGATGTGCATTTCTGTAATGAGAAGGGGTGTGGTCTAATGACATCAACACCCTATATCAGGTGTGCATAATTATTAGGCAACTTCCTTTCCTTTGGCAAAATGGGTCAAAAGAAGGACTTGACAGGCTCAGAAAAGTCAAAAATAGTGAGATATCTTGCAGAGGGATGCAGCACTCTTAAAATTGCAAAGCTTCTGAAGCGTGATCATCGAACAATCAAGCGTTTCATTCAAAATAGTCAACAGGGTCGCAAGAAGCGTGTGGAAAAACCAAGGCGCAAAATAACTGCCCATGAACTGAGAAAAGTCAAGCGTGCAGCTGCCAAGATGCCACTTGCCACCATTTTGGCCATATTTCAGAGCTGCAACATCACTGGAGTGCCCAAAAGCACAAGGTGTGCAATACTCAGAGACATGGCCAAGGTAAGAAAGGCTGAAAGACGACCACCACTGAACAAGACACACAAACTGAAACGTCAAGACTGGGCCAAGAAATATCTCAAGACTGATTTTTCTAAAGTTTTATGGACTGATGAAATGAGAGTGAGTCTTGATGGGCCAGATGGATGGGCCCATGGCTGGATTGGTAAAGGGCAGAGAGCTCCAGTCCGACTCAGACGCCAGCAAGGTGGAGGTGGAGTACTGGTTTGGGCTGGTATCATCAAAGATGAGCTTGTGGGGCCTTTTCGGGTTGAGGATGGAGTCAAGCTCAACTCCCAGTCCTACTGCCAGTTTCTGGAAGACACCTTCTTCAAGCAGTGGTACAGGAAGAAGTCTGCATCCTTCAAGAAAAACATGATTTTCATGCAGGACAATGCTCCATCACACGCGTCCAAGTACTCCACAGCGTGGCTGGCAAGAAAGGGTATAAAAGAAGAAAATCTAATGACATGGCCTCCTTGTTCACCTGATCTGAACCCCATTGAGAACCTGTGGTCCATCATCAAATGTGAGATTTACAAGGAGGGAAAACAGTACACCTCTCTGAACAGTGTCTGGGAGGCTGTGGTTGCTGCTGCACGCAATGTTGATGGTGAACAGATCAAAACACTGACAGAATCCATGGATGGCAGGCTTTTGAGTGTCCTTGCAAAGAAAGGTGGCTATATTGGTCACTGATTTGTTTTTGTTTTGTTTTTGAATGTCAGAAATGTATATTTGTGAATGTTGAGATGTTATATTGGTTTCACTGGTAAAAATAAATAATTGAAATGGGTATATATTTGTTTTTTGTTAAGTTGCCTAATAATTATGCACAGTAATAGTCACCTGCACACACAGATATCCCTCTAAAATAGCTATAACTAAAAACAAACTAAAAACTACTTCCAAAACTATTCAGCTTTGATATTAATGAGTTTTTTGGGTTCATTGAGAACATGGTTGTTGTTCAATAATAAAATTAATCCTCAAAAATACAACTTGCCTAATAATTCTGCACTCCCTGTAGGTATTTAGTACTTATTCCTGATGTTAGGCTGAGGTTGAAAGTTTTTACCTGGCTTCTGAATCGTGAGTTACCAGTCTTAAGGGAGTTGTCAATGTGTTCCTGTGAGGGCTTCATAATTTCAGCCGTGTGTTCTACTCACATACTCCTCGGTAACCTATCAGAAAACCGGTTGTTTCAGGCGCTGGAATTCAAATACTCTGTGTTTCTTCTTTCAAACTGCAAAATCTATCAAGATCGATAGATATTTGTAATCCATTTTTGTAGCGTTGCAGGGAGTCATTTCTATGCGTTTCAGCTCAGCAAAGAGCCTTTATCAAGATGGCATTTAGAAGATAGGTTTTATCATTTGATTCATTATATTAAAGTATATACTTTTTTAAAAATCTATTTGTACTCCATTTTTCTTTCCCAGCTTATTTTTAATGAGCGCCACTCTCATTACCTTTGGTACCTCAGAGGTGGACGGCTGAGTCGTACTTAATACTTTATTATTTTTGGATATAGCAATATTGTCAAAGCATGTGGAACAGAGTTGTGTAGGCGGTTCGACTGGAACCTCCTCACTATATACACAGTTAATAGGTTTAGATAAAGAGGGAGTATCTTCTTTCTGCTAAAAACAATGGCCACTATTCTATACTTATCTTACTTGACCTGTCTGCTGCCTTTGACACTGTTGACCATCCCCTCCTCCTACGGACTCTCAGCTCCCTTGGGCTCTGTGACATTGCCCTCTCCTGGATCCACTCCTATCTCTCTAATAGGTCCTTTTCTGTCTCATTTGCTGGCGACTCATCCTCTCCATTGCCTCTGTCTGTTGGAGTACCTCAAGGCTCTGTTCTAGGCCCTCTACTCTCACTGGGTAAACTTATTAGTAGCTATGGCTTCAACTATCACCTCTATGCTGATGATACTCAGATCTACCTATCCACCCCTGCACTCTCTCCTTCTGTCCTTTCCCACATCAGCGACTGCTTATCTGGCATTTCTTCCTGGATGGCCTCTTAACACCTAATAATCAACATGTCCAAGACTGAGCTTCTTCTAATCCCCCCAACTAATTCTACTCCAGTTTCTAACTTTACTATCACTGTCGGTGACACCATTATCTCCCCATCACCCCAAGTCCACTGCCTAGGAGTTACACTCGACTCCAATCTATCCTTCATACCCCACATCCAATCGCTCTCTTCATCCTGTCGCAACCACCTCGCAATATCTCCAAAATTCATCCTTTTCTGAGTGCTGAAACTACTGAACAGCTAATCCATGCCCTAGTAATTTCCCAGCTTGACTACTGTAACAACCTACTAACTGGCCTTCCTCTCTCCCGCCTCTCCCCCCTTCAATCCATCCTAAATGCCTCTACTAGGCTAATCCACCTCTCCCGATGCTCTGTATCTGCCGCACCCCTCTGTGAGTCCCTTCACTGGCTCCCCATTCACAGCAGAATTAAATTCAAAATTCTCACTCTGACCTACAAAGCCCTTACCAATGCAGCTCCCCCCCCCCATACCTGTCGTCACTAATCAACAAATATACTCCAGCCCATCCCCTAAGATCCAACATCGATCTACTCCTTGCCTCTTCTACCATCACCTCCTCTCATGCTAGACTACTTCTCTCGTGCGGCACCAACCCTCTGGAACGCACTTCCTCGAGCTGTCAGACTTTCCCCCCAACCGCTCCTCCTTTAAACGCTCCCTAAAGACCTTCTTGTTCAGGGAAGCCTATAACCAAATCAGTAACTAATGAATTCCACTTGCCTAATAGTTGCCCTCATCTAACTTCACACTAACATTATTCCCACCTTTGCAGTCCCCACCTCCTGTTTCTCACCCTCCTACCCATTTAGATTGTAAGTTCCCATGGGAACAGGGCTCCCAATTCCTCCTGTATTTGTTTGTTAAATTTTGTCTGGTGTCTCATATTGTACTGTCCTTTTATCTTTTTTACCGATGAACAGTGCTGTGGAATCTGTTGGCGCTTTATAAATAAAGAATAATAATAATAATATATCAGAGTCCTCCATAGCTTGCGCCTTTATTACGAACTTGATCAAAAAAATAAATGGCACCTTTATATCCCAATGGCCAGGGCACTCACCACCTCCTATGACCCTGACTACAAGAAACAGCTTTTGACTCCTCCGAACGCAGGTCAAGAAAAAGGATGTTACAGAGGGCACACATGGTCACATGGAGTGCCATGCAGGACCGCCCCTGCACTTGAGAGAGAGACATGCCAAAAAAAGCCCGCCTCATCTCTCGCTAATGAACTGACTGTTCCACACTGACAGAGCCTCATCTCACACAAATGCAGCAGAAACACAATAAACAATATTATGCATAATAAAATCCCCCTTGTTCAATAACCCCATTCTGAGGGTATTACTCTAGATTCTATAAAGGTAAAGGAGCCACTCTGTGACCCTGTCTTCTTGCGTTATCAAATATATATAAATTAAACGATCTTACCAGAATCAACGCTTTGGAACAGGGACACAGCCCTTCAAGTGTGACAGGGTTTTAGCATCACTCCTGACATAGACTTGAAAGAAGAAAAAGCAGCCAGCGAAACTCATCAACGCTGATTGGTAATGGAGCTGTTAAACTGAGTCGGGATGGTTTGCAGAAAGACTCTCCCTGCATCTCCGGACTCTAACATGCACCCATGCTCTCACTGAGAGGCTGACAGGACTACTTAAAACTCCAGTCCCATTCCGAAGAGTACTACCCTCCATAAGAGACTACTCCGATCTTCTGACACTTCTCTGCCAACCTCCTGTGACAAAAGGCAAAGAATGACTGGGGGATGAGGGGAGTGGGGGAGGTATTTAAGCCTT
Source organism: Bombina bombina (assembly GCF_027579735.1). Lineage (NCBI taxonomy): Eukaryota > Metazoa > Chordata > Amphibia > Anura > Bombinatoridae > Bombina > Bombina bombina. The sequence continues at coordinate 1,074,591,865 of NC_069503.1, read as the reverse complement.
TGGCTGGAGTGTCTTTGCCTCCTCTTCGTGGCCAGGTTCTTAATTCCCACAAGTAATGAATGAAGCAGTGGACTCTCCTCCCATTAAGATGGAAAAACTATTGCATAAAAAAGTTATAAGGGCTCAATGAAATGAGGTCTCAGGTGTAAGAAAAAAAAGGCAGTAAAAGGGCTTTAAGTTAACATAGAGATACATACAACATGTCTACATATTTATGTGTATATATATATATATATATATATATATATATATGTGTGTGTGTGTACATATGTATTTATATATTTATATGTGTATATATGTATTTACAGACATATATACAGATATAAATACATATAAATATATATAAATGTGTGTGTGTGAGAGAGAGAGAGAGAGAGAGAGAGAGAGAGAGAGAGAGAGAGAGAGAGAGAGAGAGAGAGTGTGCATTTGAGCCCTTTGCAGTCAAGTAACTGAAAATATTTAATACCTTTTTTAACTATGTATTTACTGTAAATATTTCACATTCCAATGTTCTTCATATAGGAGAATAAGGTTCTAAGCATTTTTAAATAGATATTCCTATATATATATGTATATATCTATACCTATATTATTAGATATTTTAGAAGACAGAGTTACATCACACAAATTCCTTGGCACAACAATTCAACATAATTTGAAATGGGGCGTTAATATTTTTACTAAAATTATAAAGTCTCAAAAATGTTTGTACTTCTTTAGGCAACTTAAAAAAATTTGGCCTGTCTCAAAAAACTGTTTTTTTGTGGTTTTGTGGTTAGTAGTTAGAACTGGGGGGTTTAACTGAGGTTTAGAAGGATTGTTCTGTTTCTCGAGCGCTTTTTTCTATTTTATTTCATTACTGTCTCAAAAAACTGTTAACTTGTTTTTTTTTCAGTCATCATCTAATCAGTTTTATTATCCTCTTTTTTTAACCTGGTACAACTCGGCTACATTATCATTAAAGGAGAAACTACACCAAATTGTGAGATCTGTGAAAAAAAATCATTGGGTTTCAATTTATTTCTCTTAAGAACATTCACTTTTCAAAGACAAATAAAAGAGTCAGAAATGTTTTATCTGATTCATCCCAACGTGGCAATTGTTTTTTTAATCGTCTATCTTTTTATTGTAGGCCAAGGTTAAGTGTTTTACGAACGCGGACACACCATTTTCTGAATAGTTTTCCTCAGGGTGTTAAAATACCAAACAGGAATATGTCTCTTATTTTGCTTTTGGTATGATAAATTACACTTAAAGGGACAGTTCACCCACAAACCTTCTCCCCTTTAAATTATTCCCAGTGATCCTTTTTACCTGCTAGAGTGTATTAAATTGGTTGCAAGTAACGCCTTTACTCATATGTCAAAAGTATTGAGCTTTGGTGCTCCAGACAAATATAAGATAAGGAAGCTAGTCTGTTTACATAAAAGTGATAAGATAATGAGATCTGATATTACCTTAAAGGGACAATCTAGTCAAAATTAAACTTTCATGATTCAAAAAGGGCATGCAATTTTAAACAACTTTCCAATTTACTTCTATTATCTAATTTGCTCAATTCTTTAGATATCCTTTGTTGAAGAAATAGAAATGCACATGTGTGAGCCAATCACACAAGGTCTCTATGTGCAGCAACCAATCAGCAGCTACTGAGCATATCTAGATGTGCTTTTCAGCAAGTGATATCAAGAGAATGAAGCAAATTAGATAATAGAAGTAAATTAAAAAGTTTTTTTAAAATGGCATGCTCTTTCTAAATCACGAAATAAAAAAATTGGGTTTCATGTCCCTTTAAGTTCAACCCCTTGTAATAGGCTGTGGTTTCAAAGCACAAAACCAGCTACTTCATATACACAAATAAACCCGACAATGCAATTTCTCAAATATTTTATACTCTGCAGCTGGTATAACAAGTAATTTAAAATACATTAATGGAAAAACAATTTTACAGTGTACTGTCCCTTTAAATCACTCATTCTGAATACATTTGATGGATAGATTTCTATACTGCTGATTGTATTTGTTTGTTCATTGTCATCTGAAACATTTGAACCATGAAATGTATTGTATAATTTTCATTTTTATACTTGGTGAATAAATTATTCTGTTCTATATAGGTATAGATATATATTTTACCTAAAACCATCATATTATATATATATATATATATATATATATATATATATATGTATATACACAGTATATATATATATATATATATATATATATATATATATATATATATATATATATGTATATGAATAAATAGAACATATTCTTCTATGTGAAATATTCATATTTATTTTTGGGTTAGCGCACTTTAGAAAAATGCAATCGGGTTTGCGTGTGAGTATGGGTGTTATGTTTTTTTTTCCACTTTTCATTCTCCAATGAAGTCAATGGGGGATTACGTATCTGCTCGTGCAAAAACTTTTAGTTTCAGCTTATTATATGTGCCCTATTCAATGCATGCAAAAAGCCTCCATCTAGCGAAGTTAACACGCTAGCTGGAGTGATAAATAGCACTCTATTTGTAAACTAGCACTTAATGTTTGATTTCTTTTTTTAGTTTATTGTCCCTTTAAAAAAACAGTCATTCTACTCTATGTAATGTTGTAATCACTTTTCTAAACCATTAATAGTGTTCTAGTGAAATGTGCCTATATAATCATTATATATATATATATATATATATATATATATATATATATATATATATATATATATATATACACACAAATAATAACTCAGTATCAGAATCTGCCCTCCTGGGTCAGCCACCTATACTTGCACTCCAATATTATACCAAACAAACCAACAGTGAAGTCTCAGGATTTTTCAATAAGGATTAATTTAATTAACATTTCGGGGATGTATTTTCCCCTTCTTCAGAACAACAAAACAGTGTACATTTCACTCTTAAATAGTACCACATAATACCACTCAATACCTCAATACCTGTGAAAAAAAGTGCCAAACAATTACACACATTGTCAGCTCCATTCCTCAAACCGGAAGTAGAACCTCTAACCACTTCGGTCCGGTGTTACAGCTTATATAAATATAACAAAAGAACAATTGTAATACCAAAATAAACTTGTCTAATACAGACCTCTCAACAAATAAAACGTACAAAGGCATGTCAATGTGTTTAAACCCATAACATAAAACGGATCGGTTACTATTCGGTATACAGGAAGTGACAACACATTAAAGAACAGGAAGTGGGGCTTTGAAACTAACCCTTGTTACAAAATCACAAAATTAAACCGGAAGTGGGGCATGTTAGAAAACATAATACAAGTGTCTCATACAAAAGTTGAGTACCGGAAATGGGGCATAATGTAACTGATATTATGAGGGTAAATAATAAAATTGTTAAAAACCGGAAGTGGGGCAACGTGTGCACCACAATATTTATAGTGCCTAGTGCTCTTGATTAAAGTAAAAATGTGAGTTCATCATGTATATTATTGTGCAAAAACATGTAATCAAATTGTAATAAGAGCTCATATCTTAGAACCAAGTAGATAATTAAATATATACAATGGACTAGTGAATGTGTGTATTACTATACAAACTAATACAATAAAAATTAAAACTTGAAAATGAATTACTATATCACTGGCAGTGTGACACCTCATTGATCTGTTATCTTATGGGTAAGGCATCCATATCTGCTACATTGTTATTACTTGAAAACCAAATGATAGTGCAGGGCCTAAGAGGTAGATATAAGGGGTTATGGCAGAAAATATTTATATTCCGGATGACAGGGTACCACACTTGGATCAATAGAATCCAAAGTAGTACCCAATTCAGGAATGTACATGCAAATGTCCTGCATCAAAAGACACCAAACCTCTGCAACACTCCTGAATAAGGATATAACTCCTGCTAGCCTACTACCCATCAGCACTTAGCTGAAATTACAAAAGAATAGACAGATCTGGCATAGAGTTCAGTCGCTTAGGAGCAATAGTGTCCAGTCTCAGGATCCATTCGGCCTCCCGTCGGAGCAACAACTTATTTCTATCTCCACCTCTAGGTGGTTTGGGGATATGGTTGATTAGCATCACTCTTACTGAAGCCACCAGATGTTTGGCCTCTAGTCAATGGCGTGCTACAGGCTGGTCAGAACGCCCCTTGTCCAGGGCTTGTCGCATGGCGGATCTATGGTTTGCCATATGCTCCAGTAGTGTCTCCTGCGTCTTTCTACAAATTCCGTGGTACACATGATGGAATGTAAGATGGTACATTTTTTGTTGCTATGAGGGTGGTGAAACTTTGTGGCTATTAAGCTGTTGCAGGTGGTGCAGTTCAGGCACTTGTAACAGCCTCTAATGTTGGTTATGTTGGTAGTTTGATATGAATTAACTGGATCAGTTCTGACCAAAAGGTCTCAAATATTGGCATTGCGTTTGTATCCCACCATAGGGGGAGTGGTTCTTGCAAATATGAGTTTAGGATCAGAGTGTAGAATAGTCCAATGTTTCCTAGCTATTTGGTCCAACTGTTGCAGTGGCAAATGCAGTGGCAAATATAAGTTTAGGGACTTCATCTTTGTTAGTAGTCCTTTCTTGAAGAACATCCTCCTGTGTTAATCCTTGAATTATTTCTAGAATGGGGTTGATCTGTTTCAATTTGTATCCCATGTTGAGGAATTTAGATTTCATATTGCCCAACTGTGAGACCCCTTGTATTGGATCTGATTTATTGCATACTGTATAAATTAATTGGGATTTAATTATTCCCTTGGTGAGTGACGGGGGGGTGGCAACTTTCAGCCCTCAATAGAGAATTGTGGTCTGTGGGTTTTGTGTAAAGTGTGGTTTCTAATCTGTTTTCTTATTTCGTGATCAGCAAGTCTAGGAATTGTATGGAAGATGTGCTGTAATTCATTTTGAATCTGACAGTGGTCGGAGTGTCATTGAATTCTGTGAACCAATCATTTAGACTACTCTCATCGCCCCTCTATACCATAATAATATTGTTAATGTATCTCCTGTAAAAAATTACAGGAGATACATTTGTAGACCACAGATATTCCTTCTCAAAGCATGCCATAAACATATTGGCATAGGCTGGGGCCACATTGGACCCCATAGCCATGCCGGATGTTTAAAGAAAGAATGTCTTTTTGAATTTAAAATAATTATTTTTCAAACAAAATTCCAAGAGTTCAATGACATAGTCTATAGGAGGACCTGTGTATTTATCAGTCAATCTGAGTGTCTCTTTGACAGCTGCTAGACCAATGTCTTGGGGGATGATGGTATACAGGTTATTTACGTCTAGTGTGACTAACAGATCATTCTCCATGACATTGATCTGTTTCATCGTACGAAGTAGGTCATTAGTATCCAATAAATAAGATCTATCCGTTTTGACTACTGGTTGGAGAAGATAATCTAGAAATTGTGCCACCGTTTGAAGGATAAATTACCTGGCGGACACAATGGAGCAACCAGGGGGTTCTGTAAGGGACTTGTGTATTTTTGGTATTGCATACAATTTGGGGATCTTGGGGTATTTCGTGATCATGATAAGTCTTAATTTTTTGGTGAGAAAACCCTGTTCAAAACCAAATCTGATCAAGTTATCAAGCTGTTCCTTGAATTTATATGTAGGATCAAAATACAATATCTGGTAAGTCCCCAACTCATTAAGTTGGCGCATAACGTCTTGTCTATAGAATTCATAATTCAATAAGACAATGGCTCCTCCCTTATCCGCAGGGCAGATAATAAGGGAGGTGTCATTCTCTCACTTTTATTAATATTATCTTTCCATTTTTGGCCTTTATTGGAATCATAGATGTCATTCTGTACCATACGTGTATAGGTTTTAATGCTTGCACTAAAATTAATCGGGTCAAAAAGGTTGTCTTTTTTAGTGATCTTAAAACCTTGTGGTTGTGCATGTGTAGTAGATTGGAAATGTTCCTTAATTTTTACATTTGTATTCTGTACATATAAATAAAAAAATCTAACTCACCCAGATTACGACTAGGGACAAATGACAGACCTCTATTTAAAAGAGATTTCTCACCATTGGTTAGCATGTAGGAGCTGAGGTTAATTACAATGTTGTGAAACAGGTAGAAAGGGCACTAAACAGCTAAACATATCAGTATGTGTAATCTCTATCTAGAAATCTGTTGGTTATTATCTTCACTCATCTGCCTCTCCTGGGGGGTCTGTGTGCAATCCTTCTTGGAAATAAATGGTAGGCCGCTGCCTCTCCCTCCTGAGTGGGTAGTAACCCCTAAAAAGCATGCCTATTATCTGTTTGATTAGATCTAAGCCCTGTTTGTAAATGAGTGTTATGTTGTCCAGTCTGGGAAGTTTCTCTGTCAGAGTCTGAGTTCTCACCTCTACTGGTGTCTATGGTGTCAAATCTGACTCTACACTGGCGTTATGTTCTCAGTGTTCTACCTTCTTGCATATTGGTAAACCAGCTATATCTAAATAAATGGCTCACAGAATTCAATGACAGTCCGACCACTGTCAGATTCAAAATGAATTACAGCACATCTTCCATACAATTCCTAGACTTGCTGATCACAAAACAAGAAAACAGATTAGAAACCACATTTTACACAAAACCCACAGACCGCAATTCCCTATTGAGGGCTGAAAGTTGCCACCCCCCGTCACTCACCAAGGGAATAATTAAATCCCAATTAATTTGTACAGTATGCAATAATTCAGATCCAATACAAGGGGTCTCACAGTTGGGCGATATGAAATCTAAATTCCTCAACAGGGGATACAAATTGAAACAGATCAACCCCATTCTAGAAAGAATTCAAGGATTAACACAGGAGGGTGTTCTTCAAGAAAGGACTACTAACAAAGATGAAGTCACTAAACTAATATTTATCACTACATTTGCTCCAAATACCAAACAGTTGGGCCAAATAGCTAGGAAACATTTGACTATTCTACACTCTGATCCTAAACTCACGTTTGGAAGAACCACTCCCCCTATGGTGGGATACAAATGCAATGCCAACATTTAAGACCTTTTGGTCAGAACTGATCCAGTTAATTCATATCAAACTACCAACATAACCAACATTAGAGGCTGTTACAAGTGCCCACACTGCACCACCTGCAACTGGTTAATAGCCACAAAGAAGTTTCACCAACCTCATAACAACAAAAAATGTACCATCATACATTCCATCACATGTACCACAGAATTTGTAGTCTACATGTTGTTTTGCCCGTGTGGTAAACACTACATTGGAGAGATGCAGAGGACACTATGGGAGCGTATGGCAAACCATAGATCTGCCATGCGACAAGCCCTGGACAAGGGAAGTTCTGAACAGCCTGTAGCATGCCATTGGCTAGAGGCCAAACATCTGGTGGCTTTAGTAAGAGTGATCCTAATCGACCATATTCCCAAACCACCTAGAGGTGGAGATAGAAATAAGTTGTTGCTCAGACGGGAGGTCGAATGGATCCTGAGACTGGACACTATTTCTCCTAAGGGACTGAACTCTATGCCAGATCTGGGTATTCTTTTGTAATTTCAGCTAAGTGCTGATGGGTAGTAGGGTAGCAGGAGTTATATCCTTATTCAGGAGTGTTGCAGATGTTTGGTGTCTTTTGACGCAGGACATGTGCATGTACATTCCTGAATTGGATACTACTTTGGATTCTATTGATCCAGGTGTGGTACCCTGTCATCTGGAATATAAATATTTTCTGCCATAACCCCTTATATCTACCTCTTAGGCCCTGCACTATCATTTGGTTTTCAAGTAATAACAATGTAGCAGATATGCATGCCTTACCCATAAGATAACAGATCAATGAGGTTTCCCTAAACATAGCAATATTAGCTGGTCCAAAACCAGTCATTAACTATTTGTCCTCTATCAACAATGCTTGTTATATAGCTAACAGCTTAATTATGTGTTTGAACAATGTAATATTTTGTGTTTTATCAAAATTCTGTAAGTATGAAATATTAACTTTTGACAGGATCAATATTTATCACACAGCCAGTGATATAGTAATTAATTTTCAAGTTCTAATTTCAAGTTCTAATTTTTATTTTATTACTCTGTATAGTAATTCACACATTCACTAGTCCATTGTATATATTTAATTATCTATCTAATCTGTTATATATCTAAGATATGAGCTCTTATTACACTTTGATTACATGTTTTTGCATAATAATATACATGATGAACTTACATTTTTACTTTAATCAAGAGCACTAGGCACTATAAATATTGTGGTGAACACGTTGCCCCACTTCCGGTTTGTAACAATTTTATTAGTTACCCTCATAATATCAGTTACGTTATTTTTTACAGGAGAAACATTAACGATATTATTATGGTATGGAGGGGCAATGAGAGTAGTCTAAATGAATGGTTAACAGAATTCAATGACACGCCGACCACTGTCAGATTCAAAATGAATTACAGCACATCTTCCATACAATTCCTAGACTTGCTGATCACGAAACAAGAAAACAGATTAGAAACCCCACTTTACACAAAACCCACACACCGCAATTCCCTATTGAGGGCTGAAAGTTGCCCCCCCTGTCACTCACAAAGGGAATAATTAAATCCCAATTAATTTGCTATTTTTTTATTCACTTTATTCACAATAACAAACCTTTTTTTTTGGTTTTTAACCACACCCTGAACTCTGCAAGCAAGCTGAAAGATACACCATACACCTGGTCATACAAGCCTAAGAGGAACATATGTTTTTAATTAATGTAATACTTTTTAACACTATGTTTTATTTGTTGAGAGGTGTGTATTATTTAGGTATTACATTTGTTCTTTTGTTATGCTTATATAAGCTGTAACGCCGGACCGGAAGTGGTTAGAGGTTCTACTTCCGGTTTGAAGAATGGAGCTGACAATGTGTGTAATTGTTTGGCCCTTTTTTCACAGGTATTGAGGTATTGAGTGGTATTATGTGGTACTATTTAAGAGTGAAATGTACACTGTTTTGTTGTTCTGAAGAAGGGGAGAATACATCCCCGAAACGTTAATTAAATGTATCCTTATTGAAAAATCCTGAGACATCACTGTTGGTTTATTTTATATATATATATATATATATCTGAAAACTTACTTTCAATAAATATTAATACAACTATTTTATCATTTCTTTGTTCAGCAAGCTGACGTTTTCAGATGTTAAAAATACAGGTGACATGCAATTCCTTTTCACCTTTTGCCTTAATAAATATACAAAGAAAATATGTGTCAAAGTTCTCTATCAACTAGGTCACAGTGATCCGACTTCAAAGTATTATAGGAACAACGATTGGCAGTTAGAAAATATGTACTCAGGTTGCTCCAGCTGGCAAGTTTACAGTGAGAACATTTGTCAGAAAAACCCAGTGTTCACACTGCCGGGTGTTTCAAACAACTTTCATTCCTTTTAGTCACTCGCCAATAATACACTTGGAAATAATTCAGGAACTCTGAAACATTAATTACTATTGTACCTAGATTTTCAGAATGTCATAGAATAGAGATCCTTACATGTAAAGAATCACAGTCAAACAAAATTAAGTGTATTCTGTTTTAACCTTTCTGCTGCCCGATAGGATAACTGTTGCTAAACAATTCCCTGAGTTTATCTAAACTATTTAAAGGGACAGTAACTCAAAATAGAATATCAAGAATATAAAGGCCTAGATTAAAAGTGGAGCTCAAAAATATTATTTTTGTGCATTGACATCACTGGAGTGCCATCGTTACTGCTTCTATTTTTGCGCCCATATTACAAGTCCATACTTATTTTTTATTGCTCAAGAGTTAGTGTCTGAGGATCTAAAACTCTCTGCTCAGGTGAGATGATCTAAAATGATCCTCCAGAACTTTGAGATCCCTAGTGAAATTCTTAAAAGGCATTTTTTGCTATTGTTCTCCAAGGGACGTTCCCTGCATTTCTGTATGTTAATTAGAGACAAGTCCAGTGCAATATAGCACTGCATGGCATGACAGTTCTGATTCATTTACACTTTGTAATTTGTATTTTATATTGACTTAAGATTAAGGTTTATTACTTTTAATCTTTTCCTTTTATATTTTGTATTTTATTTTGTATACAGCATAGTATTTATGATTGTGATTCTACAAATTCTGATTATGCTTTCATTGTTTCTGTGTAACTTTGACATATTAGAATCATACTTTGTATATTTATGTGTATAATTTACAAATTATATTGTACTTTGTATTTCTTCTATTTAAAATAAAACTGAAAAACTGACAGCTTCAGTTTCCCAGACACTTTCATTACTTTCTAAGGGCCCGATAAGCAAAGAGTCTGGAGAGAAATTATAGTGCAGACTTTACAGGAGGTGTTAGCACTATGCGCACCTGTGCGCATTATAGAATAGGACCCTTAATTCCTTCTGTATTTGTTTGATATATTTTGTCCTGTCTCTTAAAAATATTGTATCATTGTTATACTTTTTTTTTTTTTTTTTTTTTTTTTTTTATAAATTTTTATTGAGTGATAAATAGATACAACATCGATAGCATTACATCAGTCTGTTGATTGCTTTACATAGCAGGTATGATCCTGGTACACAGTCCAGGAAGAAAAAATAATAAAAGAAAAAATAAAGGGAAACAGGGTACCAAAATAAAGGGAAAGAAAAGAACATAAGGCAAAACTTGTGCACTCATAAGCATTTTCCTAAACATTAAGTTCACAATGTCATTCCTCAAGCCATAATATCAAATCACTTAAAACAGTTATATATATCATTTTACTACGTCAAATAACATTCCTTTCCTGGGTGAGAATCAAACTATACTAAGAAGGCATGGCTGTGATCAGGGTGAAGGTAATACTACGGGTTATGTAATGACCTGTACTCTTCCCACAAAAAGGAAATGGACAAATAATCATCTAACCTTTTAGATATCACAAAATGGTACTTTTCTAGTAATATAGTGGTGGATACTAAGGATCTCCATTTCTCCACTGTGGGGGGTCTGTTTGTTTCCAGTGTTGTGGGATCAATCTTTTAGCACTGTTGATCAGTATATATAGTAGTTGGAGTCTGAGTTTGCATCTGACTTTTGGGAATTTATTAAATAATATTGTCACCGGGTCTAAAGGTAGTGTAATGCCAAGAATCTTTTTGATTTCTTCTACGATTGCTACCCAAAAGGAGTGTATCTTGGGACATAGCCACCATATGTGCGCAAAAGTGCCCGGTTGCTCACATTGCCTCCAGCAGACGGGTGAAGTGCCCTTAAATATTGTAGCTAGCCTAGAGGGTGTGAGGTACCATCGACATTGAAGCTTAACATTCATTTCACGTATTGATACTGAGGAGGTGTATCTGTTCATGTTTTGAAATATCTGAAGCCATTCCTCCTGTGATAAGTGGAGCTGCAGGTCCTCCTCCCACCTAGCTGTATACGAGGGGAGTGTTCTAGAGTGGTGTGTCAATAGTAATTTGTATGTCAGAGATAGTAAGCCTTTTTTAGGAAATTCCATGTAGCACATATTTTCAAAAGCAGTAAGGGGCCTTAAGATGTTTTCTTTCTCTTTGTGGCTAGTGATAAAATGGGTGAGTTGGTGATAGCTAAACCATTGTCCAAATACCCCATCTTGATATTCTTGAAGGTCTGATCTAGGTTTCACTGTCTTATTGTGTAATACATGATAACACAGTGTAGATTTGCATAATGTTGTGACTACAGTTGGGGAGCTGGGGACTCGAAGAGGTAGACTTGGATTATGCAGTAAGGGGGTAAGTGGCGATGTGGGGGAGGATATAAGTGATATTTTCGTAAAATGTTTGTCCCACAGTTTATATGTCTCTAGTGTTAACTTGGAAGTGTCCTGGGCAAGTCGTCTATTCTGAGGGGTGATCCAGCAATAGCTTCCCAGCTGTGTTGCTCCTGCTAGAGCGTGTTCTAAGGACACCCATTCTTTACTTTGTAAATTTTTGCTCCAGTCGGCTATTCGGGTAAGAAACACCGCCCATCTGTAAAATTGCAAGCAGGGTACCCCCAACCCACCGTTTTCTTTTGAACGATACATCGTAGTTTTAGCTATCCTCTGTCGTTTATTGTTCCAGATAAACGAGTTAAGAATCTTTTGTAGTGTGTTTATTTGCGAATCTGGAATGTATATAGGGAGTGTTTGGAAAATGTAGAGTATTTTTGGCAGTATCGACATTTTGACTGCATGTATCCTTCCTATCCAAGAGAGGGTTTTATTTTGCCAGGAGTTCAGCTCTTGCTGTATACTTTTGATAAGGGGCTGATAGTTAAGTGGGGCCAAAAGGTGTGGTTTGCTAGTTAGATTAATCCCTAAATATTTAGTAGAAATTTTTTGGTATTTAAATTTATGGGCTAGTACTATGGTGTGGATATCATCTTGGGAGAGGCCAATACTTAGGAATTCTGATTTGTTGACATTTACTTTGAAATTTGAATATGATCCATAGTAAGTGAGTTCTTCCATTACAGCTTGTATAGAGCTGCATGGTGATGACAATGTAAGGAACACATCGTCAGCATAAAGTGTGACTTTGTATTCCTGTGAACCTATGCATATACCTTTAATATTCGTATTTTGTCTGATTCTAGTAGCCAAAATCTCCATAGCCAGTACAAATAGTAGTGGCGAAAGTGGGCACCCCTGTCTTGTACCGTTACTTATCGGGAATGAAGAGGAGAGAGCATTATTTAGTACTACTTTGGCGCTAGGGCGACTATAGAGAGCAAATATCTTAGTAATGTATGCGTCTGGGAATCCAAATTTGTCTAATGTTAGCCGAAGGAAAGCCCAATGTAGCCTATCGAAGGCTTTTTCTGCATCCATAGATGCAAATATAGAAGGTAGGTGGTGTGTGGATGCATATTCTATCAGGGTAATTATTTTAGTAGTGTTATCTCGGGGCTCTCGGCCTGGAGTGAACCCAGCCTGGTTGATACCTATCAATGATGGAAGGACTTTATTCAAACGGTGAGCTAAGATTTTGGCGTAAATTTTTGCGTCCACATTCAGTAGTGATATGGGTCTAAAGTGAGATGCGCAATCAGGGGATTTTCCCGGTTTAGGAAGAACTGTTATGTGGGCTTCCAACATAGACTTAGGAAAGGATCCAGTGTGTTCTGCATGATTGAAGGTATTTAATAAATGGGGGAGTAGAATTGATTGAAAAGTTTGATAATATCTGGTCGTCAGCCCATCGGGACCGGGGCATTTGCCTGCATTCAAATTTTTAATAGCTGAAGCTATTTCCGAGGGCTTTATTTGTGACTTCAAAGTCTCGATTTGGTCGTCAGTAAGCTGTGGGAGATTACAGGAATCTAAGTATTTCCGTATATCGCTTTCCTCTCTATCTGCCTCTGTGTTTCTATCGATATTATATAAAGTATGGTAATAATTATGGAATTGTTGCAAAATCTTAGGGGTTGTCTGAACCTTAGTATTGTCTGATAACTTAAGGTGATGAATATATGCCTTTAGTTTTTTCCGTTTGAGTGTTCTAGCTAAAAATTTGCCTGCCCTGTTTCCTTCATAGAAAAATAATTGTTTAATTCGCAGATGGGTTTTTTGTTGTTCAATGGACAAGAAGTCATTGAGTTGATCGCAGATGTTTTTTATGTCTGTTAAAATATGGTTATTGGTGGGGTCTTTTTTGTGGGCATATTCAGCTTGAGTCAATTTAGTGGTGAGTGAGTTGTATAGTTGTGTGGCTATTTTTCTAATGCGGGACTTCAGTTCAATGAATTCTCCCCGGATTGTACATTTATGAGCTTCCCACAGGGTGAATGGACTGTCTACAGAATGCATGTTTTTCTCAAAGTACTCAGTCAGGGATTTAGTTATCTTTTCTAAATTTAGGGGGTTATTAAGGAGGGAATCATCTAATCTCCAAATATAAGGGGCTTGTCGGGTGTCAGGCCATTTAATTTTCACTTCCACTGTAGAGTGGTCTGACCAAGAGCATGGCGTTATTTTAGAGGTGTGAACTAGTGAGAGACCTTCCTGATTGGTCATAATATAGTCTATTCTGCTATAGGAAAGGTTTGGAGGGGAAAAAAAGGTATAGTCCTTTTTGTCAGGGTACACAAATCTCCATACATCGTACAGATTATTATCTTTAAGGGCCTTCCAAAGAAAGTTGGCAGTTTTTTTAGAGGACAGCGATTTTGCGTTAGAAGTGTCTAGGTATGGTTCCATCGGAAAGTTAAAGTCACCTCCCAAGAAAACCAACCCCTGTGCTAAGTCCAGATGTTTACGGAAGAGTGATTTAAAGAAAGGGACATGTTTGGAGTTAGGAGCATATATATTTAAAAAAGTTACTTGTATACCATACAGTAGCCCCGATATTCCTACATATCTACCGTCTGTGTCTCTGTCAAGTTTTTGAAGTGTAAATGGTATATTTTTGTGTAGGAGAATACTAACTCCCCTTTTTTTAACGTCAGCTGAGCTGTGATAGTGTTGAGTAAATTGTGACCCAAGATATACTGGCTCCTTGTGTTTTTTTAAAATGGGTTTCCTGTAAAAAAAAGGATGTCTGCCCCCTTCTTGGCCATATCTGACAGTGCTTTATAACGTTTATTGGGAGAGTTGAACCCCTTAACATTTTGCGTGATCAATGTTAATCTACGGGCCTTCGAATTCATAATAGACGTGTAAATAGCATAGTAGATGTAGGGTTTGTTTATGAGGAATGAATACATAGCCATAAGTGCAACATATCATAACAATGAACAGTAGAACAAGAAAAACAGTTAAACACCTCAGGACCAGACCGATTGGGTCTGTAGTGGGCCCGAGCGCAGGCACAGCCCTAGAGGCTGCCCCTGCCCACACTTCCACTATCCTGAAAAAAGAAATTGGAGGGTATATGACGACAGCACATTTATACACATTTAAATGTAATTGGTAATAGTAGTGATAATGGTGATGATGATGACAATAATGATGGTGGGGGTCTATGCATAAATTTTACTTAAACTAATAACAATGCAACATGGTGGAACCAAATATCTCAAACATCAAAGTGCAGAAAATGGTAAACATAAATATGCCAAAGAAAATAACAATACAATTTACAGGCCCTCAATCTGCAAATCTATTAATGAACCATTACCATACACATTCCAAGGCATACTTAGAAGAAGTCAGTAGTAGTTCTAGGGATCAGCGTCCAGCTTTCAACCTCGGTGACCTAGGTTGTATTGTCCTTTGGGTCTTAGGGGTCTGGGATTGCTGGGGTGAAGGAGGTCTTTTCTGTGAAGTACCCGCTTGATGCCATTTCTGTAAAGTGTTGGCAGACGGAGTCTTGTCCTGTGAGGGTGGCGGGACCTCTTCATCTTGCAGAACTTGAGGAGGCTCTATATTTAGGATCTTACAAAAGGCTCCTATTTCTGAGATGTCTCTACATATATGCCTCCTATCTTCATGGATGACCAAAAGTTGAGTTGGGAAACCCCATCTATAGGGGATCCTTTTTAGCCTGAGGAGCTGTGTTAGAGGACTGAATTCTCTCCTTTGTTGAAGTGTTCTCTGGGACAGATCCGCATTAAACTGCAACACATTGCCCCTGAATCTAATCGGCTGATTCTTCCTCAAGAGGCCCAGTATTTCTTCTTTTTCACGAAAGTTCTTGAATTTAATAATTATGTCCCTTGGAGGAGCAGAATCTGGTGGTTTCGGGCGCAATGCTCTGTGGGCCCTGTCCCAAAGTATGTCTTCGTTAGAGTTAGACCCTCTCAAATGATTAAACAGAGCTGGTAGATAGGTAGGTAAGTCTTTTGGTAACACAGACTCAGGAATGCCGTGAATACGCAGGTTTTTCCTGCGGCTCCTGTTCTCTAAGTCATCCACTTTGTCATACAACAGATCTATAGAGTGTTGTTGACGGTCATATTTTAACTGTAGTTGGTCAAATTCCTCTCTAATAGTGTCATTGCCATCTTCCAATGCTTCTACCCTGAAGCTTAGGGCATGAACATCTTGTTTCAGATCTGCTAGTTCCTCTCTCACGCACCCCCGGACTATGTCCGCAATATCCTGTTTAGATGGTAGGGAAGAGAGAACATCTGCTGGGATTTGCACTAATTCTTGGGCAGTCTGTGTTAGTTCCAGGGGTGTCTCAGATAGCATAAGGTCGGCCCCACTCGCCACATTATCAGTAAAGCTACCCTGTTCCACAGTCCCGAAATAGGATGTGACTGAGTTGTTTTTACTTGGTAGGGATTTGCTTATTTTATCTTGTTTGGATTTCTGCTTGGAGGTCATGATGTATGCAGATTATATGCTTTAGTATTTTCACTAAAAGTTCCGCCCTTCTAGAGTTTAGCATATGATGTCTGAGGCCGGATAAGTTTCCTATGGCAGTATTACTGCAGCAAGTTCCCTTTCTTTGGGTTATGTGTGCTATATCCGTGAGGCCTTGACAGGCCTGACCCACGTGGCTGTGTAAATTTCTTATGAGTTATTGCAAATAGCCCTCAATGTCGCTTGTTATTACTTTTTTCTGGGATTGTCTCTTGTCTTACGGTAAAGAGGGGGTAAGTGGCCTGTGGCCGTTTTCACTTTTCTCCTTAACGTGACCTTATCGGTAGCTTGGGCCTACGCAGTGCGTATGGGAGATAAAAAGGCCCCTCGGCCGCACTCACCATCATGCAGGACTAGCCGATCTGTCCAGGGATCCACTGACCCCGATACTGTCCACTCAATACTGCGGTCGGCCTCCTGTACAGTGCACTGAAAGATAGCGTAGGCTGGTGGACCGCACCGGGAGTTCCCAACTGCTGTGATCGCGGTCAAAGGCGTCTTTGAAGATTGCAAAAGAGCTCCGGTGCAGGTGTGATAAACTCTGGCTGAAGGCTACACCAGTTTGCAGGGATATTTTAGGCACGAACCCCCTAGTTATAGTTATCTGTGCTGTAACATCAACGGAGCTCGGAATTACACGTCCATCTTGGATGCGCCCGGCTCCGCCCCCCCCCCATTGTTATACTTTTATCTTTTGTACCCATGGACAGTGCTTCGGAATTTGTTGGTGCTTTATAAATTAAGTATAATAATGATACCTTTTGTTATCGTGCATCTGTTGATGCTTGGGTGTGCATCTCTGTGTGCAGTTTGGCTTTTTTCATTGGCCGCGATCTTGAGCTTGGATCGGTGCATGTTATCTTGTGCTTTGATCTTGGCACATCTTTGAGATGTATTTTGGCACATCTAATTGCGCTTTTTAAGGGTTGTTTTTCAGTGATCCTATGCCTGTGTATAGGACTTATTCCAGGGTGCACTTATTCTGAGTTATTGTCTTAATTCCTGTTGCATATTTTGCTGTGATTTTCGACTACTCTTTTGGATTGAGATTCTACTTCTGTTGTCTGGATTTCATTTGATCTTTGGCCTGGACTGGGTTTATTCTTCTGCTTGCTGATTTGGTACCATTTTTTGCCTGCATGTTGCTGACCTTGCTGTAACTCTAACCTTAGCTTGGACCAAAGCCTTAAATACCTCTATCCTCCATGGGTCCTATCCTCCATGCTGGGACTGTGTCCATTTAGTCACTTCTAAACTTTAGGGTCCCTTCCTGGACAGATATTATACTACCTGTGACAGGGGCTGAACTCACTAAATTCTATAAGAAAAAAGGCAGAAACCTGGAAGTCCCATAGAGATGAGCGATGCCTTCCATGGAAAGTAATGAAGAACTATGGGATGCATAATTTTACATGGATGAAAGAAGGTATATAAAGGCTTGGTTTGCACCAATTACAAATTAAACTGAAATGTTTTCACTGCAATTGAACTTTTGCCTATAGTTAAGTCTATATTACTTTTCCATCAGTTAAATACATGAGCAAGCTTCACCTGAATACAGCTGGCAAGATAAATTCTGTGAGACCAGCTTGTTTCAAATTATTATAGCATTTCACAAGCCTTTTGAGAGAGCTTCAGACATATCCTGGGAACTCCTTTGTTCAGCCAAGGGAACTCCCCTTTTCCCACTTTCTGAAGCTGTGTCTTATTTTACAACAGAGAAAAGGCAAAGTGCAATGTAAGTTGTAAAAGATACACAGAAATATACAATATTAAATATACAATTTACATTAAGTATAATCCTAATTTTTTAAAGTAACACAGAAACATTCAAAACATTATCAGAATTTGTAAAATCACTGCTAGATCTAAGTCTAAATGTATTCAAATGTAAAAAATAAAGTGCAAAGCTTAAATGTAATAACACTGAAAGGACCCAATCTTAAGTGTAAAGTAATATAACGTAATATAAAACTCTCATATCATGCAGTGCTATATTGCACTGGGCTTGACTCTCCTTCTGCACTTTTTCTTTGAACATTCAGTGAGTTCAGCCCCTGTGAAGTCTACCCTACAATTTCTCTCCTAGCAGAAGAATATTTGATCATCAAGCCCTTTGTCTAAGGCTCGCTAACATCCGCATGTGGGATAGAGCAGGTGCGCTAAATCCTTCACATAGAAGACTTCTATTGGAGTGCTCAGTAATAATGTAGGATATCGGCAGAGCACTAAGCCGATGGTGTGCTAAGTCAACAATTCGCCAAGCCGATGGTGCGCAAGTATTGTTCTTTTCAGTACTATTAATAATAATGATTTAATTCAGGCCTTTTGTATTGCGCTTGAGTGCAGCACTTAACTCACCCCTTGTAATATAAGCACAATGAGTACGCTAATAACGCTCCCTGAGGTATCACTAAAAAGTATAGGGCACTCTAAAAAAAGTTTCAGCCCCTTTTAAGATGCTCTGGTTTAAATTCTTAACCCTCCACTTGTAATACAAGATTGTGTGTTATTCTTAGCAGGGTGCAATATAATGCACCTTGTGCCATAGATTATGCTCCACTTGTCATTTAGCCCAGAGGGTTTAATTGTGGAAAATAAAACATCGCAATTTACATTCATTAAGTTGTACTTGTTCTACTTCACTGAAAGAGGCTGGAGTGTCTCCTCCATATGTAAGAATGATGTCACTTCAATGACCCTGCAACATGCTGTATAGTGATTGCTTAAATTAGAGCACTAACTCCTTTGCATCTATCTCTAACTCAGGTATATGGATTTCACCAAAATAACAGTGTTAGATTATTCTAGAAAAACGTCTTTGTATAAGGATCCTTTATAATACAGTATCAAATCACTATATTTAATTTACTCTTTAACTAATGAGATACATAGCCTTGCATATGTATGTTTCGGTATACTTAGGTTTAGCAATCACATTACACAGCCAATATCTACAGTTTGTGCACTGCAGTTTTGATGTCCAACATATGTTGCACATAGAAACACACATAAGTATACCCTTACAGAATGTCAACACTATGCATGATGCAGGGCAGGATGATGTCATGTTGGCAGTAGAGACTCTCTGTGCTGGCAGGTCACTTTCCTCCCATTATTGTAAATGTTGTATTCTGTACAATTGGCTGTTCATTGAAGCCAATCAGTAACAGTTCTAGAAAGTGCAGCCAATCAGAAACATAGAAACATAGAATTTGACGGTAGATAAGGACCAAAAAGGCCCATCAAGTCTACCCATATTATATGTTACTTTTTCCTAGGCTAGCCTTATGCATGTCCCATCCAGTCTACACATATTATATGTTACTTTTTCCTAGGATAGCCTTATGCATGTCCCATCAAGTCTACCCATATTACATGTTACTTTTTTCTTAGGATAGCCTTATGCATGTCCCATCAAGTCTACACATATTACATGTTACTTTTTCCTAGGATAGCCTTATGCATGTCACATCAAGTCTACCCATATTACATGTTACTTTTTTCTTAGGATAGCCTTATCCATGTCCCAGGCATTTTTGAATTTTTAAATCCTTTATACAAACTGATTGGGTCTGGAAAAGGTTTGGACCTCAGAATAGTTTGGATTTTGGAATATTTGCATCTTTAAAACGGGACAGCTGGGAAAGGGCACAGAACCAAGTGAAACAACAAAATCATATGTCATTTAGGCAATATTTAAATTTCATAATAAAGCTTATACATGTAACTAAAGGTAGTTTGGTATCATTTTTAATACTTTTTAACAGGCAGGGAAAATAGTCATTTGTGATAATTTTACTTTTTGAAAAAATATTACTGAAAATGTTTGGATTTAGAATAAGTTTGGATTTTAGAATTCCGGATACCTGTACATAATTTCCTTTTAAACAGAGATATATGTTTTTGGGCTGCCAATGATGTGTATTATGTTAGTGGTCAGATCACTGGACACATGACGCATTATAATTTAAAAAGGATAAATTATTACAATTACTATTTAAAAACTGAAGGGAGAGGGGCGTGTCCAAGTAGCGGCTCGAAGAAGTCGCATTTTTTGGAGCTCCGGGTGAAGAGATTGAAATCCGCCGATAAAAGCTCAACAATCACAGCTCCTTACAAAAGCACGACTGGCTTCGTGATAAAACTTACTGAATAACCCAAAAACTGATTTCGGATGCTGTATTAATGACCCCAGAGACCGAAACGGACCATAGAGGCCTGTAGTGGCGGCTAATACACAGGCGGCGCTCCCCCCTGGTTTTCCAGGGTAACTTGCCAGAACTAACTGTTATCCACCCTTACTCCGACATCTTAGAGTGATCATTACTTCTATTCTCTCACCTAGTAGAAGTGTACATCTGCTCAGAACCACCGCAAGACAAAATCCGATACTAACCGCAACCATGCTGACTGGCAATGCTCCTGACTCCTGTGACATGCTACTCCTCAAACTGGAGGCTCTCTACCACCCGTTAATAGAGAAAGCACTCTCATCACAGGAGCTACAATGGCTCATAGATAAAGCACCCATGGCCATAGCGGAGAAACAGACAACAATGCTGCAGTCTACTCGCAAACTTGTTACAGCCACAGGACTCAAGAACACTGAAGAATCTCTCAAACAGCCACCCTGGGACTTTGCGCCACTGACCAACCACCTCAAAGCAGCACTCATAACCGCAAAAGGAAGCAATACAAATATGGTAATTATCAGCTACTGGAATGGTGTCCGAGACAGATCATCTCTCCCACAGCTAGATGGTCTGGCGCAAATATCAAATAATAACTATATTAAAAAGGCGCCAATTCAGACAACAAGACCGGACAATGCCAATTATAATATAGTTGCATGGGTCACACCTCATGATATCCGGGATTGCCCTGGGACATTGAATCCATGTAAGCCAAGAGAACAGGTACCGGATCTATCACGGCCTCTTAGGGGTCTCGGGGGGGGGCTCACGGGAGGTCAAGGAACAAGAAACAATGAACCTTATGCTTCCCAGAGACTACTCAGGCAAAGTCTTACATAATGTGCTACATGATAAAGTCCCTAATATACTGCATAGCTCAAAAAAGATAATGGACACTTCCAAAATACCTCCTGATGTTGTTACAACAAGACGATTGATCGCACCAGGGAGAACCCCTAAATCCTCTCTAGCAGTTTGTGAAATCGAGACTAAAAGCATGCATTGGTTAGGGTCAGACATCCAGAGTAGGGGGCAAATTTATAACGAGAGCTCCACAGGTCAGGCTAAGCTAGACAGCAATAACTTTTCAATTACCTAAATAACGTAATGACAGTCTTAAATTTGCATTGCTTATGTATGTTTAATGTTAGATATAGCATAGTTTTATTGTTTTTTGTGTTGTGTCTATGGTTGAAATGCAGAAATTATACCTTATACAGGTTTTTGCTGGTGGGACTCACCGGGGATGGAGGGTATTGTTATTACTTCTGAAATGTTATCTATCAAGATGTTTGTCTGCAATTTGTATCGCCCATATACACGCAATTGCTCAGAACAAAATACATAACTAACTAACATCACATCCATAGAATCACATACGTAGACAACCTCGGCACCATCATAAATAGGCTTCTACACAGACATTAAGAAAATGCCAATATATACAACAATGGGTGGCTCCTGGGGATGTATGGTTCGCCTCCTCTGTCGCTGTCCGCGGCCGGGTCGGCGATGGAGGGGGCTGGCGTGCATTCTGTAGTTTTAGCACCTCCATGTAGGGACGTCTACCATAGATGGCAGCACTGATTAGCTAAATGACAAATACAACATCCCAGAAAGCGGGGACACTGTAGCTGGGTAGTGACATATCAGAGCATTATGTTTTCCCGCCCTCTAGATAAATTTCAAACACTCAGACATTAGCGACAAACAAATACCTCCTCCTGATTATAGTACTAATTCTTCATAGTGACTAACCACCAACAATCTAAGGGAAATAGCCATAGACGGACTATAATGAGCAGTGATTAGAATTTCATCTGAACACTATACATAAGATGTTGGGATATGCAATTTAACCTTATCCAGTTCTGGCTATTTGCATCTTCTTTTTAATATTGTCTAACCTGATATATCAAAGTTATTTTATTCTTTAAAGATGCAAATCCTTTCTTTTTGTTTTGGTTCAATGTTTGTTCTGTTTTGACTATTATAATCCCCAGCTTTAAATTACCATTTTATTACAGGCCCAAGAGTGGCCAATCAAGTCCAAGGGGGCAAAAATACAAGGACTATAAGATCCCGAGTACATAATACATTGTTGAAAATATTTGAAATGTACCATATATTGTAGCTGTTCTTTAATAATATTGTATTGTCCTTGATAAAAAATAAAAAATAAAAACTGAAGGGAAAGTTTACTTCTAGCCTGCAAAGCCAGTAAAATATTAAGGTCACTTGATTGTCTTCATACAAAATCAATGTATGACTATTCTTCATAGGTCAGACATATTACACCTACTCTAAGCCCCCTAATAAAATAACAAAGCCCCCCAAAATAAAAAAATCCCCTATCCTAATCTAAATTAAATTAAAATAGTTAACAGCTCTATTACCTTACCAGCCCTTAAAAAGGCTTTTTGCGGGGCATGCCCCAAAGAAATCAGCTCTTTTGCCTGTAAAAAAAACACAATACCACCCCCCAACATTACAACCCACCACCCACATACCCCTACTCTAACCCAAACCCCCCTTAAATAAACCTAACACTACCCCCTGAAGATCTTCTGATCAGCCAATAGAATGTGAACTCAATCTGATTGGCTGATTGGATCAGCCAATCCGATTGAACTTGAATCTGATTGGCTGATTCAATCAGCCAATCAGATTTTTCCTACCTTAATTCCGATTGGCTAATAGAATCCTATCAGCCAATTGGAATTCGAGGGATGCCATCTTGGATGACGTCTCTTAAAGGAACCTCCATTCGTCGTTTAGTCGTCAGGGGAAGAGGATGTTCCGCGCCGGAGGTCTTGAAGATGGAGCCGCTCCTCGTCGGATGGATGAAGATGGAAGATGCCGCTTGGATGAAGATGTTTGCCGGTCCGGATGTCCTCTTCTGCCCGGATAGGATGAAGACTTCTGCCGCTCCGGATGTTTTCTTTTGGTCCATCGCTGCTCAGAGTGAAGATGACTCAAGGTAGGGAGATCTTCAGGGGGGTAGTGTTAGGTTTATTTAAGGGCGTTTGGGTTAGAGTAGCGGTATGTGGGTGGTGGGTTGTAATGTTGGGGGGTGGTATTGTGGGGGTTTTTTACAGGCAAAAAAGCTGATTTCTTTGGGGCATGCCCCGCAAAAAGCCCTTTTAAGGGCTGGTAAGGTAATAGAGCTGTTAACTATTTTAATTTAGATTAGGGTAGGGAATTTTTTTATTTTGGGGACTTTGTTATTTTATTAGGGGGCTTAGAGTAGGTGTAATTAGCTTAAAATTCTTGTAATCTTTTTTTATTTTTTGTAATTTAGTGGGGGGGGGGGTTTGTAATTTAGTTTAGTTTATTTAATTGTAGGTACTTGTAGTTAATTGATTTAATTTATTTATTGATAGTGTAGTGTTAGGTTTATTTGTAATTTAGGTTAGGATTTATTTTACAGGTCATTTTGTAATTATTTTAACTAGGTAGCTATTAAATAGTAAACAACTATTTAATAGCTATTGTACCTAGTTAAAATAAATACAAAGTTGCCTGTAAAATAAATATAAATCCTAAAATAGCTACAATATAATTATTCGTAATATTGTAGCTATATTAGGGTTTATTTTACAGGTAAGTATTTAGCTTTAAATAGGAATACTTTAGTTAATAAGATTTAATTTATTTAGTTAGATAGAAATTATATTTAACTTAGGGGGGTGTTAGGGTTAGGGTTAGACTAGCTTTAGGAGTTAATACATTTATTAGAGTAGCGGCGAGGTCCGGTCGACAGATAAGGGGTTAATACTTGAAGTTAGGTGTCGGCGATGTTAGGGAGGGCAGATTAGGGGTTAGTACTATTTATTATAGGTTTTTTGAGGCGGGAGTGTGGCGGTTTAGGGGTTAATACATTTATTAGAGTATAGGCGAGGTCCGCTCGGCAGATTAGGGGTTAATAAATATTATGTAGGTGGCGGCAGTGTGCGGTCGGCAGATTAGGGGTTAAAAAATTTTATTAGAGTGGCGGCGATGTGGGGGGGCCTCAGTTTAGGGGTACATAGGTAGTTTATAAGTGTTAGTGTACTTTAGAGCACAGTAGTTAAGAGCTTTATAAACCGGTGTTAGCCCATAAAGCTCTTAGCTCCTGACTTTTTTCTGCGGCTGGAGTCTTGTCGGTAGAGGGTCTATCGCTCACTTCAGCCAAGACTCTAAATACCGGCGTTAGGAAGATCCCATTGAAAAGATAGGATACGCAAAGGGGATCTGCGGCATGGAAAAGTCGCAGCTTGGAAGTGAGCGTTAGACCCTTTCCTGACTGACTCTAAATACCAGCGGGCGGTAAAAAGCAGCGTTAGGAACCCTTAATGCTGCTTTTGACGGCTACCACAGAACTCTAGGCGTAAGAAATTGAAGTGCCAAAAGGATGAGAGCATGTGATTTTTTTACTATAACTGCCATTTAATCCAATGCATACAAAAGAGGGCTGCATCCAGTGGTTTAACTGCAGGGTCAACGCTAACCAAGACAGTAAAATCCTGATGGCCACTTTTTTTATGCACATTAAGGGTGTGTGCCATTTTAGTGACTTCGTTATGTTGGGGATCCATAACGCAGAGATGTATTTACCTATTTCCCAGCATTTCTCAACACTTTCTGGTCAAGATTACAAGTCGCACGTTATCAGTTTTCCTACACAATATGGTCTTATTGCAATCAATTTCCAATGTGCAGCTATTACAACTCTTGAAAAATTGTGATTGTGCATACGCATTAGACTTTTAATCAACAATCCTTTCCGCACTCAGGAAATGAACAGTTAACAGTTTTCCGCAACATAAAAGTTTTACGAAACACTTAAAAAATACATTACAAAGTACAGTTACACTCATATTAACACTATCTAAAGAAATATATTGCACACAAAAGTTATAAGGGCTAAAAGATAGGAGAACTCAGGTGTTAGAAAAAAAAGCAGACAAAGGGATTTTACATTGACATACATACACATACATAGAGAAACATATATTTATAATTATAGAGATATGTTTAGCTATGGAGATAATGAATAGTTTTCACATTACAATCTTATGCGCATTAAACAATATCTCAGAGGGGGGCGTGGCCATCTGGCAGTCATGACGGTCTGGAAATTTTAAAGCTTTGTAAGAGGGCATCTTAATCCAATATTTATCTTGGGAATTACTCATAACCCACTTTTATACCAGATCCAATGACATGCACCAGGATTTACCAAACTTTTCCTTAGCCCTTAACAAGGCGCACTGAGAAGAGGGGTATACCATAAGACAACAAACTAAGTTGATAATTTGAACTTCCACAATCCCTTGTAATGGTTACAACCAGTTTTTTTTTCTGTTCATCTCTTTTTAGAATGTTCTCATAACCCCTATTGTTAATAGTTTAGTAAATTTCCACACACAGGTTCTACATTGTAAGCATATATTGGTTCATGTTCGCGGGGAAGAGAGAAATGCAAGTTCACTTTTAAGCTTAGCTAACAATCCTCTCTGTTTGTTCTTTCATCTTTCTGTCTATGAATGCATCATACATAATACTAGCGCACCTAACTATATCTTACTAATTTACATAGTGGAATGGCCTCTTGCTCACTAAGGCAGATTCTGTTAAAGTCCACCTTGGCTGGTTGAAAACAGCTAATAAGGTTTGATAAATGTCTCTGCTATGTCTGTCACACTAGGAGCTACCTCACGGTAACCCATTATAATCTTTACTACAATGCTTAGCTGACAATACAGAGTAGAGATGCTGTAGCCACTTCTCGCTCTTACGTCTTGCAAGGTGCCCTCATACTATTTAGTATTATTTAATGCGCTTATAGTTTAAAATAAGAGATTCTATTTTGCTAACTGGGTGACCTATATTGGTCATACGCACTGTGTGGACAATTAGTTATTGCTAGCCAGTCCATATAGTGAAAAAGAAAAAAAAAAAAAAAACCTTACCCACTAAGTTAGACCTTACCACAGTCAAATTTGATCTGATGAAAACGTTTAATAAAGTATCTTGACTGTTTTCACCATATAGGTCATATAGGGAGCTAACGTATAATAGCCCATTATAACCTCCTTTTAAATGTCCAGCTACCAATCTGCAGCAGGGCTACTTATATCTATATTATTCAGTGTCAGCTTTCATTAGCCCATTAGAAAGCCTATCTGACACTCAAATTAGTAACCAGCTCCCCCATGATACATAGTCTCATACCTGTCTATTAGACATTATACTTCATTCTGGCCCACATACTCCAGGTTATACAAAAGCCCTAGGATTGATCTGCCTACTTTCTCTCAGTCCTATCTCATTTCGTCCTCATGTTAAGCCTGTGACACACTGCAAGCGATGCGGCGCGAGGCGAAGAAGCTGCTTCGCTCCGCGTCGCATTGCTTCTGAAGTTCAAATATTTCATCTCTGAGCGCTCAGCTACGCGTCCTGACGCAGCAGAGTGCTCAGAGATGAAAAGGCAGGACACACTGAGCGCACACAGCTGCATGTACACGCTGCGCGTCGCTCCGCTTGCAGTGTGTCACAGCCTTCAATGTTAATATAATATCTTACCTACTACAATTATATGATTATATGGGCTCTGGCTAATGCACGTAGGATTATCTATCTCCTACTAATCCATCGAATTGTATAACCTTTAGCTCACTGACTTAGCACTTGTTATAGTCAAATTTACTAGGACAAAAACAGTATGAAACATCTAATAGGGTCTTATAACTCTCCTTAATCTATTTATATTGTATGGTAAGCTTACTCGCAATGGCTTAGAATAACCTCCTTTTGAGGTTTAACTGACAACACACAGTGAAGGATCTGGTACTACTCTTCACGTATTTGACTCAAAGGGTAATGGCCTATCATAGTACTCTAGACACTCTCCTGAACACCCAAATAAGCAGCTAGCTTCCTTATCACTTGTTGCCTAATCCCCATCTATTGAGCTTTATATATCTCATTTTAGTCCACACACTCTGGGTCAAACAAAAGACCTAAGAATGATTTACTAAATTTTTCCCAGTCTTTTCTTGTATTCTACTTATAGACATACCTGGCCTACAATAGTTATATGCATTTAGCCTACAATTATATCCCTCTTATTAGGAGCTCAATACTACCTGCCTACCTACTTATTATTTATATTATCAAATAGAACGCCTGCCCTCTCCCTCCTCAACTTTAAGCAGATCTGGACTGCTGATCTCCCCTACCTTTATATCTACTACTTAACACTATATGATATTATATAATCCCCATAACGCATTGTATATTATAGAAAATGAGGTCTCATCTATACAGACTTAGCTCTATCAGAGGCCATCCCCCAATGTATCTATATTAAAACCTACTCATGTAGCACACTCCATTACTTGACTTCACCATAGCATTACGACAAGTATTTGATTTTCCTTGTATTTTATATAGATTTAATGCTCACTATTTATATGTTAATGGAAGTGCAACTCCCATGGATGGTCTAACAGTAATTGTTCTTTTGGAATGTTAAAGTCTCAGAACTTTGTCTATCTCTTGGAAACTTCAATAAAAAATGTTGTGAAAACCTCAATAAAAAAAAAAAAAAAAAAAATATCTCAGAGGGATTTATCAGAGATATTCGCATATAGATCTTGAGATATCTAGACATACAGTATATTCATAAACATCTCACAATAAATAGATATATCAGTCCAAAAAGCATCACATACTGTAAATAGAGAAATATTTATTTACAAGTAAATATGAAATATTCGCATTTTCATGTACACTTTTCAAGGAGAATACGTCATGGGCTTTGCGCAACAGATTAAGGTCTTAGATTTATCAATGTCTGGCAGACATGATACGCTGTTGCGTATCATGTCCACCAGACATCGCTGAATGCCGACAGCATACGCTGTCGGCATTTAACATTGCACAAGCAGTTCTGGTGAACTGCTTGTGCAATGCCGCCCCCTGCAGATTCGCAGGGGGTGGCATCAAAAAAATGTCACAATCAGGATTTTACTGTCTTGGTCAGGGTTGGCCCTGCAGTTTTAGTTGAACCCTTAGATGCAGTATGTTTCAGCCCTCATTTGTATCCATTGGATTAAATGGCAATTATAGTGAAAAAAATACATGCTCTCATTCGTTAGATAATGTCATTTTATCACTATTGACCCTGCAAATCTTTGTCCTAAACTCCTTGCAAAAGAGTTTAACACATAGTTAAAATATTACCCAGGAGCAGCAGAAAACTGTCAATCAGTTCAGGTTGGTACCACTAGTTCTCTGTGGTTCCCGTATGGTACTTTACCTATGTGTTTAACTCCATTTGCACATAGATTTGCAGGGTCGCTAGTGTTACAATTATATGCTCTAACAAATTACAGCATTTCATATTTTTTCCCTTATAAGGGCTCTTTAACTTCATTGCACCAGATGTTTGTGTTACAGATAGATTAAAGGGAGACTAAACCCACATTTTTTCTTTCATGAATCAGATAGAGCATGAAATTTTAAGCAACTTTCTAATTTACTTCTATTATCAATTTTTCTTCGTTTTGCTATCTTTATTTAAAAAGCAGGAGAGCAAAGCTTAGAAGCCGGCGCATTTTAGGTTCAGCACCCTGGATAGCGCTTGCTAATTGGTCCCTGTGTGGGACCTTTTACTATAGTTTATTAAAACATCACTTTCGTGCTGTGCTTTTTTATCACATTAACATTTAAATAGCGATTATAAAAAAATATATATATATAAGAATTTAAATACTAGCTGATATAAGTTATTATTATTTAGGGCTTATGACATCTTTAATTAAAAAAAAAAATGTCTATCAAAAGCACCAACAATGTTATTTACAAAGAGTGAATTTGAAAGAAATTCTAAGAATTTGTATATAGCTCAAGGCTTGCTTGTTTGTCTGCGTAACAACAGAATCCTGAAATTATCTTTGAACAAAATTATAATGGAAAATAAAAATAACAGAAATATTTATTAGCTGAGTATGTTTCTTTTCTAATAACATCCCTTGAGCAGACACAACAAGGTCACAAAACAAACTGACATCAGATCATAAGACGAGCTTACATCACTAAATTCTATTTTACAAGTCTCAACAAGTGCAATAATCTGCTGGACAAAAATATTAAACATAGTACAGTTGTTTAGGATGATTAGTACTAGTATACATAATATTATAGAAGTTGCAATTAGAATACGATACTAGTTTATTGGCACAATTCTAAAACATACCATTTTTATACAGGTTTCAAAATAATATACTTTCTAAACGTGATCGACACGCAAGGGACATTTTAAAGGGATATGAAACCCATTTTTTTTTTCTTTTATGATTCATATAGAGCATGCAATTTTATGAAACGTTCTAATTTACTCCAATTATCAATGTTTCTTTGTTCTCTTGGTATCTTTATTTGAAAAGCAGGAATGTAAGCTTGGGAGCCGGCCCATTTTTGGTTCAGCACCTGGGTAGTGCTTGATGATTGGTGGCTAAATGTAGAATGGGATATGCAGACAGTAGCTCGATCACAGAAGGGAAAGCAGGAAATCAGAGAATTATCAGACCGTTCTAACACTTTAGTGAATGGTCTTTAAAGGGATAGAAAGGTCAAAATTGAAATGTACACAGCTGCATTTCAATTTAAAATTGAAGTATTTTTTGCAATATGCAAAACTGCTTCTAGTCAAAATGATTACTGTTTTGCAGGGTTACTGTTACTGTTTTAAAATTACTTAATAAAGTTAGTGTTTTAACTTATTCACCTTTGTTTAAGGAAGGAGTGCTATAAGCCCCATATCCTTTTTCCTCCTTGTGTAATTGTAGCAATAGCAATAGGGTTAGCACTGGACCTGTGGTTTAAATACGTTATTTTAATTTTCTATTAATGTCTGTTAAAGGGACAGAAAACCCCAACATTTTTTATATTTATTCGGATAGAACATACAATTTTAAACAGCTTTGCAATTTACTTCTAGTATCAAATTTGCTTCATTCTCTTGATATTCTTTTGCTGAAGGAACATAATTGCACCACTGGCAGCTAGCTGAACACATCTAGTTAGCCAATCACAAAAGACAAATATGCCGACCGGACATCGCCGCCACTTTAATAAATGTATTAACCCATAAACCTCCGCACTCCCACCTCGCAAACACTAGTTAAATTTTATTAACCCCTAATCTGCCGTCCCTAACATCGCCGACACCTACCTACATTTATTAACCCCTAATCTGCCGCCCCCAACGTCGCCGCTACTATATTAAATTTATTAACCCTTAAACCTAAGTCTAACCCTAAGTCTAACCCCCCCTAACTTAAATATAATTTAAATACATCTATATAAATTTACTATAATTAATTAAATGATTCCTATTTAAAACTAAATACCTGTAAAATAAACCCAAAGCTAGCTACAATATAACTAATAGTTACATTGTAGCTATCTTAGGATTTATATTTATTTGACAGGCAACTTTGTATTTATTTTAACTAGGTACAATAGTTATTAAATAGTTATTAACTATTTAATAACTTCCTAGTTAAAATAAGTACAAATTTACCTGTAAAATAAATCCTAACCTAAATTACAATTACACCTAACACTACACTATCATTAAATTAATTAAATAAATTACCTACAATTAACTACAATTAAATAAAATAAACTAAAGTACAAAAAAAACCCCACTAAATTGCAGAAAATAAAAAAAGAATTACAATTTTTTTAAACTAATTACACCTAATCTAATCCCCTTAATAAAATAAAAAGCCCCCCAAAATAATAAAATTCCCTACCCTATACTAAATTACAAATAGCCCTCAAAAGGGCTTTTTGTGGGGCATTGCCCCAAAGTAATCAGCTCTTTTACCTGTAAAAAAAATACAATACCCCCCAACATTAAAACCCACCACCCACACAACCAACCCTACTCTAAAACCCACCCAATCCCCCCTTAATAAAACCTAACACTACCCCCTTGAAGATCACCCTACCTTGAGCCATCTTCACCCAGCCGGGCACAAGTGGACGACCAGAGGGGCAGAAGTCTTCATCCGATACGGCCAGAAGAGGACATCCAGACCGGCAGAAGTCTTCATCCATGCGGCATCTTCTATCTTCAGGGGTCCATCTTGAAGACATCCGACGCGGAGCATCCTCTTCCATCCGATGACGACTGAAGAATGAAGGTACCTTTAAGTGACGTCATCCAAGATGGCGTCACTTCAATTCCGATTGGCTTCACCCGCTGGATGAAGACGGCTCAAGGTAGGGTGATCTTCAGGGGGTTAGTGTTAGTTTTTTTTAAGGGGGGGTTGGGTGGGTTTTACAGTAAGGTTGGTTGTGTGGGTGGTGGGTTTTAATGTTGGGGGGTATTGTATTTTTTTTTACAGGTAAAAGAGCTAATTACTTTGGGGCAATGCCTGCAAAAGGCCCTTTTAAGGGCTATTTGTAATTTAGTATAGGGTAGGGAATTTTATTATTTTGGGGGGCTTTTTTATTTTATTAGGGGGATTAGATCAGGTGTAATTAGTTTTAAAAAATTTTTATTTTTTTTTTTCCGGTAATTTAGTGCTTGTTTTTTTTGTACTTTAGTTTATTTAATTTAATTGTAGTTAATTGTAGGTAATGTATTTAATTAATTCAATGATAGTGTAGTGTTAGGTGTAATTGTAATTTAGGTTACGATTTATTTTACAGGTAAATTTGTACTTATTTTAACTAGGAAGTTATTAAATAGTTAATAACTATTTAATAACTATTGTACCTAGTTAAAATAAATACAAAGTTGCCTGTCAAATAAATATAAATTCTAAGCTAGCTACAATGTAACTATTAGTTATATTGTAGCTAGCTTAGGGTTTATTTTACAGGTAAGTATTTAGTTTTACATAGGAATAATTTAATTAATTATAGTAAATGTATTTAGATGTATTTAAATTATATTTAAGTTATGTGGGTGTTAGGGTTAGATTTAGGTTTAGGGGTTAATAAATGTATTATAGTGGCAGCGACGTTGGCAGCGGCAGATTAGGGGTTAATGAATTTAATATAGTTGCGGCGACGTTGGGGGGGTAGATTAGGGGTTAATAAATATAATGTAGGGTTCGGCAATGTTGGGGGAAGTAGATTAGGGGTTCATAGGGATAATGTAGGTGACGGGGGTGTCCGGAGCGGCAGATTAGGGGTTATTAATATAATGTAGGGGGCGACGATGTCGGGGGCGGCATATTAGGGGTTAATAAATGTAAGATTAGAGGTGTTTAGACTCAGGGTTCATGTTAGGGTGTTAGGTGCAGACATAACTTTTATTTCCCCATAGGAAACAATGGGGCTGCGTTAGGAGCTGAACTCTGCTTTTTTGCAGGTGTTAGGTTTTTTTTCAGCCAGCTCAGCCCCATTGTTTCCTATGGGGAAATCGTGCACGAGCACGTTTTGCCAGCTTACCACTACCGTAAGCAGCGCTGGTATTACAGTGAGATGTGGAGCTAAACTTTGCTCAACGCTCACTTTTCTGAGGCTAACGCCGACTTGAAGAAAACTTGTAATACCAGCGTTGTCTTAAGTGAGTGGTAAGAAAAAAAGGTTTGTTAGCACTGCACAGCCTTACCGACAAAAACTCGTAATCTAGCCGTATATCTTTTGTTGAAAAGCAGGGATGTATGCTTAGGAGCCAGCCCATTTCTGGAACAGTTTTGCAAGAATGTTATTTATTTCTAAGAGCACTAGCTGCCTTCCTACAGTATCTATTCAACACAGAATACCATGGGAACAAAGCAAATTTGATAATAGAAATAAATTGGAAACTTTTTTAAAATGGTATCCTCTGTCTAAATCACAAAACAAATGTTTTGGGTTTCATATCCCTTTAAGGAATAACTGCTAATATAGAAGATTATTTAAACAACATGTACAATGTTCATTCAAATTCCTTTATGACTAAAATGATATCACGTTGTGTCCTTGCAGGATGTGCAGTTTGTGCATGGCTCTCTCACCTTTATACATGCTTTCTTCACTTTGCACCATGTCCTCTCAACTTGGTTCCAGGCCATCTCTGCTTTGTGCCAGGCTGTCTCTGCTTTGTGCCAGGCCATCTCTGCGTTGTGCCAGGCCATCTCTGCGTTGTGCCAGGCTGTCTCTGCTTTGTGCCAGGCCATCTCTTCTTTGTGCCATGCCATCTCTGCTTTGTGTCATGCCATCTCTGCTTTGTGCCATGTCTCTGCTTTGTGCCAGGCCATCTCTGCTTTTTACCATGCCATCTCTGCTTTGTGCCATGCTGTTTCTGCTTTGTGTCAGGACGTCTCTGCTTTGTAAAATGCCGTTTCTGATTTATGCCATGCCATCTCTGCTTTGTGCCATGCAGTCTCTTCTTTGTGCCATGCCATCTCTGCTTTGTGCCAGGCTGTCTCTGCTTTGTGTCAAGCCGTCTCTGCTTTGTGCCATGCAGTCTCTTCTTTGTGCCATGCCGTCTCTGCATTGTGCCATGCCATCTCTGCTTTGTGACATGTCGTCTCTGCTTTGGGCCAGGCAATCTCTGCTTTGTGCCATGCCGTTTCTGCTTTGTGCAATGCCATCTCTCCCTTGCAACATGCTCTGTTCACTGTACACTATTATCTTCTCCAGTTTGTACCATGCTCTTACCACTTATGCCATGCTCTTTTCACTTTCAGCCATGTCCTTACCAGTTTGTGCCATCCTCTCTGCCTTTTGCTTCATCCTTTCTCTTCTTTATACCATGCTCTCTGCACTTTGTGCAATGCCATCTCTGTTTTGCAACATGCTCTCTAAACTGTACTCCACTATCCTGTCCACTTTGTACCATGATATCATTACCTTATACCATGCTCTCACCACCATATACAATGCTCTCACCACCTTATACTATGTTCTCACCACTTTATACCATGCTCTCTGCAGTTTTTACCATGCTCTCACTACTTTATGCCATGCTCTCACCACCATATACCATGTTTTTACCACCTTATACTATGCTCTCTGCACTTTGTACCATGCACTCACCACCTTATACCATGCTCTCACCACCTTATACGATGTTCTTACCACCTTATACCATGCACTCACCACCTTATACCATGATCTCACCACCTTATACCATGCTCTCTGCACTTTGTACCATGCTCTCACCACCTTATACCATGTTCTCATCACCCTATACCATGCTCTCACCACCTTATATCATGTTCTCATCACCCTATACCATGATCTCACCACCTTATACCATACTCTCACTACCTTATACCATGCTCTCACCACCTTATACTATGTTCTCACCACCTTATACCATGCTCTCACTACCTTACACCATGCTCTCACCACCTTATACCATGTTTTTACCACCTTATACCATGCACTCACCACCTTATACCATGTTCTCTGCACTTTGTACCATGCTCTCACTACCTTATACCATGCTCTTACTACCTTATATCATGCTCTCACTACCTTATACCATGTTCTCTGCACTTTGTACCATGCTCTCACTACCTTATACCATGCTCTTACTACCTTATACCATGCTCTCAAAACCTTATACCATGTTCTCACTACCTTATACCATGCTCCCTGCACTTTGTACCATGCACTCACCACCTTATACCATGTTCTCACCACCTTATACCATGTTCTCACTACTCTATTCCATGCTCTCACCACCTTATACCATTCTCTCACCACCTTATATCATGCACTCACCACCTTATACCATGCACTCACCACCTTATACCATGTACTCACCATCTTATAAGATTACACTCACTACTTTATTCCATGCACTCACCACCTTATACCATGTTCTCACCACCTTATACCATGCTCTCACCATCTTATACTATGCACTCACCACCTTATACCATTCTCACACCTTATACCATACTCTCACCACCTTATAGCATGCTCTCTGCACTTTGTACCATGCTCTCACCACCTTTTACCATGCTCTCACCACCTTATACCATACTCGCACTACCTAATACCATGCTCTCACCACCTTATATCATGCTCTCTGCACTTTGTACCATGCTCTTACCAATCTTATACCATGCACTCATCACCTTATACCATGCTCTCACCACCTTATACCTTGTTCTCACCACCTTATACCATGCTCTCACCACCTTATACCAGGCTCTCTCTACCTTATACCATGCTCTCACCACCTTATACCATGCTCCCACCACCTTATACCATGCTCTCACCACCTTATACCATGCTCTCACCACCTTATATACCATGCTCTCACCACCTTATACCATGCTCTCACCACCTTATACCATGCTCTCTGCACTTTGTACCATGCTCTCACCACCTTATACCATGTTCTCCCTACCTTATACCATGATTTCACCACCTTATACCATGCACTCAACACCTTATACCATGTTCTCACTACTTTATACCATGCTCTTGCCACCTTATACCATGGACTCACCACCTTATACCATGCACTCACCACCTTATACCATGCTCTCACCACCTTATACCATGTACTCACTACCTTATACCATGCTCTCACTTCCTTATACCATGCTCTCACCACCTTATACCATGTACTCACTACTTTATACCATGCTCTCACTACCTTATACCATGCTCTCACCACCTTATACCATGCTCTCTGCACTTTGCACTATGCTCTCACTACCTTATACCATGTTCTCACCACCTTATACCATGCTCTCACCACCTTATACCATGTTCTCACTACTTTATACCATGCTCTCACCACCTTATACCATGCTCTCACCACCTTCTACCATGTTCTCTGCTCTTTGTACTATGCTCTCACTACCTTATACCATGTTCTCACTACCTTATGCCATGATTTCACCACCTTATACCATGCTCTCACCACCTTATACCATGCTTTCACTACCTTATACAATGCTCTCTGCACTTTGTACCATGCTCTCACCACCTTATACCATGTTCTCACTACCTTATACCATGATTTCACCACCTTATACCATGCACTCACCACTTTATACCATGTTCTCACTACTTTATACCATGCTCTCGCCACCTTATACCATGCACTCAATACCTTATACCATGCTCTCACCACCTTATACCATGCACTTACCACCTTATACCATGCTCTCACCACCTTATACCATGCACTCACCACCTTATACCATGCTCTCACCACCTTATACCATGCACTCACCACCTTATACCATGCTCTCACCACCTTATACCATGCACTCACCACCTTATACCATGCTCTCACCACCTTATACCATGCTCTCACCTCCTTATACCATGCGCTCTGCACTTTGTACCATGCTCTCACCACCTTATACCATGCTCTTACTACCTTATACCATGCTCTCAAAACCTTATACCATGTTCTCACTACCTTATACCATGCTCCCTGCACTTTGTACCATGCACTCACCACCTTATACCATGTTCTCACCACCTTATACCATGTTCTCACTACTCTATTCCATGCTCTCACCACCTTATACCATTCTCTCACCACCTTATATCATGCACTCACCACCTTATACCATGCACTCACCACCTTATACCATGTACTCACCATCTTATAAGATTACACTCACTACTTTATTCCATGCACTCACCACCTTATACCATGTTCTCACCACCTTATACCATGCTCTCACCATCTTATACTATGCACTCACCACCTTATACCATTCTCACACCTTATACCATACTCTCACCACCTTATAGCATGCTCTCTGCACTTTGTACCATGCTCTCACCACCTTTTACCATGCTCTCACCACCTTATACCATACTCTCACTACCTAATACCATGCTCTCACCACCTTATATCATGCTCTCTGCACTTTGTACCATGCTCTTACCAATCTTATACCATGCACTCATCACCTTATACCATGCTCTCACCACCTTATACCTTGTTCTCACCACCTTATACCATGCTCTCACCACCTTATACCAGGCTCTCTCTACCTTATACCATGCTCTCACCACCTTATACCATGCTCCCACCACCTTATACCATGCTCTCACCACCTTATACCATGCTCTCACCACCTTATATACCATGCTCTCACCACCTTATACCATGCTCTCACCACCTTATACCATGCTCTCTGCACTTTGTACCATGCTCTCACCACCTTATACCATGTTCTCCCTACCTTATACCATGATTTCACCACCTTATACCATGCACTCAACACCTTATACCATGTTCTCACTACTTTATACCATGCTCTTGCCACCTTATACCATGGACTCACCACCTTATACCATGCACTCACCACCTTATACCATGCTCTCACCACCTTATACCATGTACTCACTACCTTATACCATGCTCTCACTTCCTTATACCATGCTCTCACCACCTTATACCATGTACTCACTACTTTATACCATGCTCTCACTACCTTATACCATGCTCTCACCACCTTATACCATGCTCTCTGCACTTTGCACTATGCTCTCACTACCTTATACCATGTTCTCACCACCTTATACCATGCTCTCACCACCTTATACCATGTTCTCACTACTTTATACCATGCTCTCACCACCTTATACCATGCTCTCACCACCTTCTACCATGTTCTCTGCTCTTTGTACTATGCTCTCACTACCTTATACCATGTTCTCACTACCTTATGCCATGATTTCACCACCTTATACCATGCTCTCACCACCTTATACCATGCTTTCACTACCTTATACAATGCTCTCTGCACTTTGTACCATGCTCTCACCACCTTATACCATGTTCTCACTACCTTATACCATGATTTCACCACCTTATACCATGCACTCACCACTTTATACCATGTTCTCACTACTTTATACCATGCTCTCGCCACCTTATACCATGCACTCAATACCTTATACCATGCTCTCACCACCTTATACCATGCACTTACCACCTTATACCATGCTCTCACCACCTTATACCATGCACTCACCACCTTATACCATGCTCTCACCACCTTATACCATGCACTCACCACCTTATACCATGCTCTCACCACCTTATACCATGCACTCACCACCTTATACCATGCTCTCACCACCTTATACCATGCTCTCACCTCCTTATACCATGCGCTCTGCACTTTGTACCATGCTCTCACCACCTTATACCATGCTCTAACCACCTTATACCATGCTCTCACCACCTTATACCTTGTTCTCACCACCTTATACCATGCTCTCACCACCTTATACCATGCTCTCACCACCTTATACCATGCTCTCACCTCCTTATACCATGCGCTCTGCACTTTGTACCATGCTCTCACCACATTATACCATGCTCTAACCACCTTATACCATGCTCTCACCACCTTATACCTTGTTCTCACCACCTTATACCATGCTCTCACCACCTTATACCATGCACTCACCACCTTATACCATGCTCTCACCACCTTATACCATGCACTCACCACCTTATACCATGCTCTCACCACCTTATACCATGCTCTCACCACCTTATACCATGCACTCACCACCTTATACCATGCTCTCACCACCTTATACCATGCACTCACCACCTTATACCATGATCTCACCACCTTATACCATGCACTTACCACCTTATACCATGCTCTCACCACCTTATACCATGCACTCACCACCTTATACCATGCTCTCACCACCTTATACCATGCACTCACCACCTTATACCATGCTCTCACCACCTTATACCATGCACTCACCACCTTATACCATGCTCTCACCACCTTATACCATGTACTCACTACTTTATACCATGCTCTCACTACCTTATACCATGCTCTCACCACCTTATACCATGCTCTCTGCACTTTGCACTATGCTCTCACTACCTTATACCATGTTCTCACCACCTTATACCATGCTCTCACCACCTTCTACCATGTTCTCTGCTCTTTGTACTATGCTCTCACTACCTTATACCATGTTCTCACTACCTTATGCCATGATTTCACCACCTTATACCATGCTCTCACCACCTTATACCATGCTTTCACTACCTTATACAATGCTCTCTGCACTTTGTACCATGCTCTCACCACCTTATACCATGTTCTCACTACCTTATACCATGATTTCACCACCTTATACCATGCACTCACCACTTTATACCATGTTCTCACTACTTTATACCATGCTCTCGCCACCTTATACCATGGACTCACCACCTTATACCATGCACTCAATACCTCATACCATGCTCTCACCACCTTATACCATGCACTTACCACCTTATACCATGCTCTCACCACCTTATACCATGCACTCACCACCTTATACCATGCACTCACCACCTTATACCATGCTCTCACCACCTTATACCATGCACTCACCACCTTATACCATGCTCTCACCACCTTATACCATGCACTCACCACCTTATACCATGCTCTCACCACCTTATACCATGCTCTCACCTCCTTATACCATGCGCTCTGCACTTTGTACCATGCTCTCACCACCTTATACCATGCTCTAACCACCTTATACCATGCTCTCACCACCTTATACCTTGTTCTCACCACCTTATACCATGCTCTCACCAGCTTATACCATGCTCTCACCACCTTATACCATGCTCTCACCTCCTTATACCATGCGCTCTGCACTTTGTACCATGCTCTCACCACATTATACCATGCTCTAACCACCTTATACCATGCTCTAACCACCTTATACCTTGTTCTCACCACCTTATACCATGCTCTCACCACCTTATACCATGCACTCACCACCTTATACCATGCTCTCACCACCTTATACCATGCACTCACCACCTTATACCATGCTCTCACCACCTTATACCATGCTCTCACCACCTTATACCATGCACTCACCACCTTATACCATGCTCTCACCACCTTATACCATGCACTCACCACCTTATACCATGATCTCACCACCTTATACCATGCACTTACCACCTTATACCATGCTCTCACCACCTTATACCATGCACTCACCACCTTATACCATGCACTCACCACCTTATACCATGCTCTCACCACCTTATACCATGCACTCACCACCTTATACCATGCTCTCACCACCTTATACCATGCACTCACCACCTTATACCATGCTCTCACCACCTTATACCATGTACTCACTACTTTATACCATGCTCTCACTACCTTATACCATGCTCTCACCACCTTATACCATGCTCTCTGCACTTTGCACTATGCTCTCACTACCTTATACCATGTTCTCACCACCTTATACCATGCTCTCACCACCTTATACCATGTTCTCACTACTTTATACCATGCTCTCACCACCTTATACCATGCTCTCACCACCTTCTACCATGTTCTCTGCTCTTTGTACTATGCTCTCACTACCTTATACCATGTTCTCACTACCTTATGCCATGATTTCACCACCTTATACCATGCTCTCACCACCTTATACCATGTTCTCACTACTTTATACCATGCTCTCGCCACCTTATACCATGGACTCACCACCTTATACCATGCACTCACTACCTTATACCATGCTCTCACCACCTTATACCATGCTCTCACTACCTTATACCATGCTCTCATCACCTTATACCATGGACTCACCACCTTATACCATGCACTCACTACCTTATACCATGCTCTCACCACCTTATGCCATGCTCTCACTACCTTATACCATGCTCTCACCACCTTATACCATGGACTCACCACCTTATACCATGCACTCACCACCTTATACCATGCTCTCACCACCTTATACCATGCTCTCACCACCTTATACCATGCACTCACCACCTTATACAATGCTCTCACCACCTTATACCATGCTCTCTGCACTTTGTACCATGCTCTCACCACCTTATGCCATGCACTCACCACCTTATACCATGCTCTCACCACCTTATACCATGCTCTCACCAACTTATACCATGCTCTCACTACCTTATACCATGCTCTCACCACCTTATACCATGCCCCCACTACCTTATACCATGCACTCACCACCTTATACCATGCTCTCACCACCTTATACCATGCTCTCACCACCTTATACCATGCGCTCTGCACTTTATACCATGCTCTCACCACCTTATACCATGCTCTAACCACCTTATACCATGCTCTCACCACCTTATACCATGCTCTCACCACCTTATACCATGCACTCACCACCTTACACCATGCTATCACCACCTTATACCATGCTCTCACCACCTTATACCATGCACTCACCACCTTATACCATGCTCTCACCACCTTATACCATGTACTCACTACTTTATACCATGCTCTCACTACCTTATACCATGCTCTCACCACCTTATACCATGCTCTCTGCACTTTGCACTATGCTCTCACTACCTTATACCATGTTCTCACCACCTTATACCATGCTCTCACCACCTTATACCATGTTCTCACTACTTTATACCATGCTCTCACCACCTTATACCATGCTCTCACCACCTTCTACCATGTTCTCTGCTCTTTGTACTATGCTCTCACTACCTTATACCATGTTCTCACTACCTTATGCCATGATTTCACCACCTTATACCATGCTCTCACCACCTTATACCATGTTCTCACTACTTTATACCATGCTCTCGCCACCTTATACCATGGACTCACCACCTTATACCATGCACTCACTACCTTATACCATGCTCTCACCACCTTATACCATGCTCTCACCACCTTATACCATGCACTCACCACCTTATACCATGCTCTCACCACCTTATACCATGCTCTCACCTCCTTATACCATGCGCTCTGCACTTTGTACCATGCTCTCACCACCTTATACCATGCTCTAACCACCTTATACCATGCTCTCACCACCTTATACCTTGTTCTCACCACCTTATACCATGCTCTCACCACCTTATACCATGCTCTCACCACCTTATACCATGCTCTCACCTCCTTATACCATGCGCTCTGCACTTTGTACCATGCTCTCACCACATTATACCATGCTCTAACCACCTTATACCATGCTCTCACCACCTTATACCTTGTTCTCACCACCTTATACCATGCTCTCACCACCTTATACCATGCACTCACCACCTTATACCATGCTCTCACCACCTTATACCATGCACTCACCACCTTATACCATGCTCTCACCACCTTATACCATGCTCTCACCACCTTATACCATGCACTCACCACCTTATACCATGCTCTCACCACCTTATACCATGCACTCACCACCTTATACCATGATCTCACCACCTTATACCATGCACTTACCACCTTATACCATGCTCTCACCACCTTATACCATGCACTCACCACCTTATACCATGCTCTCACCACCTTATACCATGCACTCACCACCTTATACCATGCTCTCACCACCTTATACCATGCACTCACCACCTTATACCATGCTCTCACCACCTTATACCATGTACTCACTACTTTATACCATGCTCTCACTACCTTATACCATGCTCTCACCACCTTATACCATGCTCTCTGCACTTTGCACTATGCTCTCACTACCTTATACCATGTTCTCACCACCTTATACCATGCTCTCACCACCTTCTACCATGTTCTCTGCTCTTTGTACTATGCTCTCACTACCTTATACCATGTTCTCACTACCTTATGCCATGATTTCACCACCTTATACCATGCTCTCACCACCTTATACCATGCTTTCACTACCTTATACAATGCTCTCTGCACTTTGTACCATGCTCTCACCACCTTATACCATGTTCTCACTACCTTATACCATGATTTCACCACCTTATACCATGCACTCACCACTTTATACCATGTTCTCACTACTTTATACCATGCTCTCGCCACCTTATACCATGGACTCACCACCTTATACCATGCACTCAATACCTCATACCATGCTCTCACCACCTTATACCATGCACTTACCACCTTATACCATGCTCTCACCACCTTATACCATGCACTCACCACCTTATACCATGCACTCACCACCTTATACCATGCTCTCACCACCTTATACCA
Source organism: Bombina bombina (assembly GCF_027579735.1). Lineage (NCBI taxonomy): Eukaryota > Metazoa > Chordata > Amphibia > Anura > Bombinatoridae > Bombina > Bombina bombina. The sequence goes on along the minus strand of NC_069503.1, from coordinate 1,074,548,350 downwards.
TGCACTCACCACCTTATACCATGCTCTCACCACCTTATACCATGCACTCACCACCTTATACCATGCTCTCACCACCTTATACCATGCTCTCACCTCCTTATACCATGCGCTCTGCACTTTGTACCATGCTCTCACCACCTTATACCATGCTCTAACCACCTTATACCATGCTCTCACCACCTTATACCTTGTTCTCACCACCTTATACCATGCTCTCACCACCTTATACCATGCTCTCACCACCTTATACCATGCTCTCACCTCCTTATACCATGCGCTCTGCACTTTGTACCATGCTCTCACCACATTATACCATGCTCTAACCACCTTATACCATGCTCTAACCACCTTATACCTTGTTCTCACCACCTTATACCATGCTCTCACCACCTTATACCATGCACTCACCACCTTATACCATGCTCTCACCACCTTATACCATGCACTCACCACCTTATACCATGCTCTCACCACCTTATACCATGCTCTCACCACCTTATACCATGCACTCACCACCTTATACCATGCTATCACCACCTTATACCATGCACTCACCACCTTATACCATGATCTCACCACCTTATACCATTCACTTACCACCTTATACCATGCTCTCACCACCTTATACCATGCACTCACCACCTTATACCATGCACTCACCACCTTATACCATGCTCTCACCACCTTATACCATGCACTCACCACCTTATACCATGCTCTCACCACCTTATACCATGCACTCACCACCTTATACCATGCTCTCACCACCTTATACCATGTACTCACTACTTTATACCATGCTCTCACTACCTTATACCATGCTCTCACCACCTTATACCATGCTCTCTGCACTTTGCACTATGCTCTCACTACCTTATACCATGTTCTCACCACCTTATACCATGCTCTCACCACCTTATACCATGTTCTCACTACTTTATACCATGCTCTCACCACCTTATACCATGCTCTCACCACCTTCTACCATGTTCTCTGCTCTTTGTACTATGCTCTCACTACCTTATACCATGTTCTCACTACCTTATGCCATGATTTCACCACCTTATACCATGCTCTCACCACCTTATACCATGTTCTCACTACTTTATACCATGCTCTCGCCACCTTATACCATGGACTCACCACCTTATACCATGCACTCACTACCTTATACCATGCTCTCACCACCTTATACCATGCTCTCACTACCTTATACCATGCTCTCATCACCTTATACCATGGACTCACCACCTTATACCATGCACTCACTACCTTATACCATGCTCTCACCACCTTATACCATGCTCTCACTACCTTATACCATGCTCTCACCACCTTATTCCATGGACTCACCACCTTATACCATGCACTCACCACCTTATACCATGCTCTCACCACCTTATACCATGCTCTCACCACCTTATACCATGCACTCACCACCTTATACAATGCTCTCACCACCTTATACCATGCTCTCTGCACTTTGTACCATGCTCTCACCACCTTATGCCATGCACTCACCACCTTATACCATGCTCTCACCACCTTATACCATGCTCTCACCAACTTATACCATGCTCTCACTACCTTATACCATGCTCTCACCACCTTATACCATGCCCCCACTACCTTATACCATGCACTCACCACCTTATACCATGCTCTCACCACCTTATACCATGCTCTCACCACCTTATACCATGCGCTCTGCACTTTATACCATGCTCTCACCACCTTATACCATGCTCTAACCACCTTATACCATGCTCTCACCACCTTATACCATGCTCTCACCACCTTATACCATGCACTCACCACCTTACACCATGCTATCACCACCTTATACCATGCACTCACCACCTTATACCATGATCTCACCACCTTATACCATGCACTTACCACCTTATACCATGCTCTCACCACCTTATACCATGCACTCACCACCTTATACCATGCACTCACCACCTTATACCATGCTCTCACCACCTTATACCATGCACTCACCACCTTATACCATGCTCTCACCACCTTATACCATGCACTCACCACCTTATACCATGCTCTCACCACCTTATACCATGTACTCACTACTTTATACCATGCTCTCACTACCTTATACCATGCTCTCACCACCTTATACCATGCTCTCTGCACTTTGCACTATGCTCTCACTACCTTATACCATGTTCTCACCACCTTATACCATGCTCTCACCACCTTATACCATGTTCTCACTACTTTATACCATGCTCTCACCACCTTATACCATGCTCTCACCACCTTCTACCATGTTCTCTGCTCTTTGTACTATGCTCTCACTACCTTATACCATGTTCTCACTACCTTATGCCATGATTTCACCACCTTATACCATGCTCTCACCACCTTATACCATGTTCTCACTACTTTATACCATGCTCTCGCCACCTTATACCATGGACTCACCACCTTATACCATGCACTCACTACCTTATACCATGCTCTCACCACCTTATACCATGCTCTCACTACCTTATACCATGCTCTCATCACCTTATACCATGGACTCACCACCTTATACCATGCACTCACTACCTTATACCATGCTCTCACCACCTTATACCATGCTCTCACTACCTTATACCATGCTCTCACCACCTTATACCATGGACTCACCACCTTATACCATGCACTCACCACCTTATACCATGCTCTCACCACCTTATACCATGCTCTCACCACCTTATACCATGCACTCACCACCTTATACAATGCTCTCACCACCTTATACCATGCTCTCTGCACTTTGTACCATGCTCTCACCACCTTATGCCATGCACTCACCACCTTATACCATGCTCTCACCACCTTATACCATGCTCTCACCAACTTATACCATGCTCTCACTACCTTATACCATGCTCTCACCACCTTATACCATGCCCCCACTACCTTATACCATGCACTCACCACCTTATACCATGCTCTCACCACCTTATACCATGCTCTCACCACCTTATACCATGCTCTCACCACCTTATACCATGCGCTCTGCACTTTGTACCATGCTCTCACCACCTTATACCATGCTCTAACCAACTTATAACATGCTCTCACTACCTTATACCATGCTCCCACTACCTTATACCATGATCTCACAACCTTATACCATGCACTCACCACCTTATACCATGCACTCACCACCTTATACCATGCTCTCACCACCTTATACCATGCACTCACCACCTTATACCATGCTCTCACCACCTTATACCATGCTCTCACCACCTTATACCATGCACTCACCACCTTATACCATGCTATCACCACCTTATACCATGCACTCACCACCTTATACCATGCTATCACCACCTTATACCATGATCTCACCACCTTATACCATGCTCTCACCACCTTATACCATGCTCTCACCACCTTATACCATGCACTTACCACCTTATACCATGCTCTCACCACCTTATACCATGCACTCACCACCTTATACCATGCACTCACCACCTTATACCATGCTCTCACCACCTTATACCATGCACTCACCACCTTATACCATGCTCTCACCACCTTATACCATGCACTCACAACCTTATACCATGCTCTCACCACCTTATACCATGCTCTCACCTCCTTATACCATGCGCTCTGCACTTTGTACCATGCTCTCACCACCTTATACCATGCTCTAACCACCTTATACCATGCTCTGACTACCTTATACCATGCACTCACCACCTTATACCATGCTCTCACCACCTTATACCATGCACTCACCACCTTATACCATGCACTCACCACCTTATACCATGCTCTCACCACCTTATACCATGCACTCACCACCTTATACCATGCTCTCACCACCTTATACCATGCACTCACCACCTTATACCATGCTCTCACCACCTTATACCATGCTCTCACCACCTTATACCATGCGCTCTGCACTTTGTACCATGCTCTCACCACCTTATACCATGCTCTAACCACCTTAAACTATGCTCTCACTACCTTGTACCATGCTCTCACCACCTTATACCATGCTCTCACTACCTTATAGCATGCACTCACCACCTTATACCATGCACTCACCACCTTATACCATGCGCTCTGCACTTTGTACCATGCTCTCACCACCTTATACCATGCTCTAACCACCTTAAACCATGCTCTCACTACCTTGTACCATGCTCTCACCACCTTATACCATGCTCTCACTACCTTATACCATGCTCTGACTACCTTATACCATGCTCGCACTACCTTGTACCATGCTCTCACCACCTTATACCATGTTCTCTGCACTTTGTACCATGCTCTCACTACCTTATACCATGCTCTCACTACTTTATACCATGCTCTCACCACCTTATACCATGCACTCACCACCTTATACCATGCTCTCACCACCTTATACCATGCTCTCACCACCTTATACCATGCGCTCTGCACTTTGTACCATGCTCTCACCACCTTATACCATGCTCTCACTACCTTATACCTTGCTCTGACTACCTTATACCATGCTCTCACTACCTTGTACCATGCTCTCACCACCTTATACCATGTTCTCTGCACTTTGTAGCATGTTCTCACCACCTTATACCATGCTCTCTGCACTTTGTACCATGCTCTCACTACCTTATACCATGCTCTCACTACTTTATACCATGCTCTCACCTCCTTATACCATGCTCTCACCACCTTACACCATGCTCTCACTACTTTATACCATGCTCTCACCTCCTTATACCATGCTCTCACTACCTTATACCATGCTCTCACCTCCTTATACCATGCTCTCACTACTTTATACCATGCTCGCACTACCTTATACCATGCTCTCACCACCTTATACCATGCTCTCACTACCTTATACCATGCTCTCACTACTTTATACCATGCTCTCACCACCTTACACCATGCTCTCACCTCCTTATACCATGCTCTCACCACCTTATACCATGCTCTCACTACCTTATACCATGCTCTCACTACTTTATACCATGCTCTCACCACCTTATACCATGCTCTCACCTCCTTATACCATGCTCTCACCACCTTATACCATGCTTTCACTACCTTATACCATGCTCTCACTACTTTATACCATGCTCTCACCACCTTACACCATGCTCTTACTACTTTATACCATGCTCTCACCTCCTTATACCATGCTCTCACTACTTTATACCATGCTCTCACTACCTTGTACCATATTCTCACTACTTTATACCATGCTCTCACTACCTTGTACCATGCTCTCACCACCTTATACCATGCTCTCTGCACTTTGTACCATGCTCTCACAACCTTACACCCTGTCTCCCTATTCTGCTGTCCCAGGACTGTGCTCTTTTTATCTGAATCCTGACCTGCATATGAGGTTAAGAAATGTGAGATGTAAAGTTATTAAATCACCCCCTTAATGATCACATCTATAAATGTACATGCACACATTGTAAATCTCTGCCCCTGTAAACCAGTTAGATGGTTGAAAAGTGTAACCGTATTTACCCTTATTTTCTTTTTCTATTAAGCAGAAAACTATTCAGTTAATCTTCCAGTTCCTTAAAGGGACAGGAAACCCCAAATTTTTATTTCGTGATTTGGGTACAACATACAATTTTAAACAACTTTCCAATTTACTTTCATTGTCACATTTGCTTTGTTCTTTTGTTATCCTTTGCTGAAGGGACATCATTGCACTACTGGCTAATGTGCTTTTTTTATTAAATAATTGCATAAGGCATGAGAGAGATGTGGGAACTTATGAGTATCAGCTCATATGTCTATGAATCCTTAATAACTCATCACTGTTTCTTTCTAATTCATTACTTTGATGTTGCTGTATTCTCACAGGTATTACCAGTATGAGCCGTTTTTTTGTGTTACATTTATCATTATTAGCAGACTTCTCAATTGTTCTCTTTTGATCACAAATGCATTAAAGTGCTAAACGTACACAACATTAAAACCTGTTAAATGTTTCTTTTCAAATGATACTTCCAAATCCCTTAAGAGAAATGCATCAAGCATTGTGTTTTGCTGATACCAATATTTTTTTTGCTGTTTATTTGATGTTCTACTCCTCAGCAATCTGTTATTTTAAATGTTGCTGGTGTCCCACAATTATACAGATTTTGTATATAATTACCTTTTAAGTAATGAGTCTAAAAAAGCATTCTGTGAAAAAAATGGTATTATCTTTATTTTCTACAGTGATCACAAGAGAAAAATAAAGTAATGAATGCTTTATTATAATAGTTAAAATATAGACTATTTATAGATTATAAGCACAAAAAGATTAAGAAAAGGGTTAACTAAAAGATTAAAAGAAAAGGCTTCAGGTAGGCTCAGGAGCAGCAATGCACTGCTTTGAACTAGGTTGTGATTGGCGTCTACACATATGCTTCTTGTCGATGGCTCACCGGATGCGTTCAGCTAGGTACCAGCAGCATATTGCTGTTCTGACATTAACAATCTGTGTAACTTTTTGTTGTTGCAGGATTTAAACACATAGTTATATGAAAATAACAGTGCAATAATAAAAAGCTGTAACACATTAGAGCATTTTTTTCTTCTTGCACTTTTATGTCCCTTTAAACAGGCTACAGACAAAGGGGCCGATTCATCAAAGTGCAGCGGACATGATCCGCTGTAGCGGATCATGCCCGCTGCACATCAATATATGCCGATAGCATACGCTGTCACCATTTATCATTGCACAAGCATTTTACTAGAAATGCTTGTGTAATGGCGCCCCCTACAGATTCACAGCCAATTGGCCGCTAGCAGGGGGTGTCTATCAACCCGATCGTATGCGATCAGGCTGATTGCTGTCTGACGCCTCAGAGGTAGGGGACAAGTTAAGGAGCATCGGCCGTGATAAATCAGCCCCAAAGGGTGGTGACGCAAGGATTAAAAGAAGCACTATAGGGTTTTTCTAGGGGTTTCAACTTACAGTCTGTTAGTAAGAATCGCTGGTCATAATAATACTATTCTTTAACTATATATTATTGACTGTTTATAATTATTTCATAATAAAGAATATTCTCTAATTATACATAGTATAGGTTGTATGCTTATAGCTATTTTATTTGTAGATACTTATGTGTGACTTGTATTGATATGAACCTATTGTCATTAGGTAACAAAACAGTTAATTTGGTTTTAATTGTATAACCAATCAGCTCAGGACATTTAAAAATCTGTATTATTATTATTATTATTATTATTTATTTGTATAGCGCCACCAAATTCCGTAGCGCTGGGTACAGTGATAGGGGTATACAATGACAAGGGTTTGTGATAAAATACAAAAAATAACAAAACTAAACAAATCTAGTAGAGGAGGAAGAGGGCCCTGCTCCAGAGAGCTCACAGTCTACAGGTTTAGGGTGCCGAGACATAAGGTTGGGGTAGCTTGTCACATCGGTTGTAGTTGCAGCAGTGAGTCAGGCAGTTCATGTATTAGTTTGGTTCGGATGAGGGATGGAGGAGAGATGGTAAGCCTCTCTGAATAGGTGGGTTTTCAAGGAGCGTCTGAAGCTATACAAGGTTGGAGACAGTCTTATGGAGCGGGGTAGAGAGTTCCAGAGGACAGGAGCAGCACGTTTGAAGTCTTGGAGACTGGAGTGGGATGTAGAGATAACAGGAGTGGAGAGACGTAGGTCAGAGGTTGATCGAAGAGGACGGGATTGGGAATATTTCATGATGAGAGAAGAAATATAGTTGGGAGTTAGATTGTTGAGTGCTTTGTAAGTTAGGGCTAATACTTTAAATTGTATTCTGGAGTGTATGGGGAGCCAGTGTAGAGACTGGCAGAGCAGAGCAGCTGATATAGATCGGTGACTTAGGTGGACGAATCTAGCAGAAGCATTCATAATAGATTGGAGTTCTGGAGAATAGTTCTGGAGTCTTTTCCTGTTTCTAGATACCTGCCATATACTGGCTCTGGCTTCTGCATTAATAAAAATCCACCGAATTTACTAAAAGACGTGTGCAATTTACTTTGATGATATCAAAAAACTACAAATTGAACAAAAAGACAATCTCTGTTACAATTAACTTTCATTGCCTTGCTCTTGCTATTTGTCTGTAAGTATCAAGTTTAGGGGAAGTGGCATACACATGGAAAATAATGCATTAAAGGGACAGTCAAGTCCAAAAAAAACTTTCATGTTTTAAATAGGGCATGCAATTTTGAACAACTTCCCAATTTACTTTTATCACCAATTTTGCTTTGTTCTCTTGGTATTCTTAGTTGAAAGCTAAAACTAGGAGGTTCATATGCTAATTTCTTAGACCTTGAAGACTGCCTCTAATCTGAATACATTTTGACCATTAGAGGGCATTAGTTCACATGTTATAGATAACATTGAGCTCATGCACATAAAGTGACCTAGGAGTGAGCACTGATTGGCTAAACTGCATGTCTGTCAAAAGAACTGAAATAAGGGGGCAGTCAGCAGAAGCTTAGATACAAGATAATTACAGAGGTAAAACGTGTATTATTATAACTGTGTTGATTATGCAAAACTGGGGAATGGGTAATAAAGGGATTATCTTTCTTTTTAAACAACAAAAATTCTGGTGTTGGCATTTTTAAATGTAAAAAATACATTTTGTCAAATGCAAAATTATCTTAAATTTCACCCAAACTGAATGCTCAGTTAGTTTAGAGATTAGAGGGCAGCCAGAGTAGATGTGCAGCTTATACAGAGTCATTTTTCACGTCAGTCTTTTCAGCAAAATGTTGGTGCATTGGTTTCTTTGTTATAAACTTAGGGCAAGATTACAAGTTGAACACATATTTACACTTTCACGAACCCATAATCTCCGCTCAGTTTTGTTATTTCCATGCGCACTACTGAGCGGGAGATTACGGGTTGGGAGCACTTACATCGCTCCCTCATGATCGCATCCTCGCGCTCAACAGCGTGCACAATCACTGATGATTTTCCCCCTATAGACTTGAATAGAGCCTTGTTTTCATGGTGACAGCCTTGCAGCCACTCGCGTAACCCTGATCGCAACAAAACAGCAATATATATTTATGTGTACTCCAAACTAACCTAAATTACACAACTGGGAGATTTTCCAAGTGTACCACCATTACCTGGGGCCACTCTGAACTTTATTTGTGAACCCCTCTCCATCTGATATGCTGCAAGTAAGAGGGAAGTAAGAGGGAGACTTCTTCTGCCCTCACTGCACTGCTGCACTTATGAGGTACAATAATGAGATTGCAGGACATAGATGAACATCATGTTTCTCAGCATTGGTGCAACAGCAAGGTAAACCTATCAATTAATAAGGTGGGCTCAATTAAACCACTGCTATTGCACTTTTATTTGTGCATGGCATGATGATAATTGTAGGTTCCATGCGTGATGTCATCAGCTTCAACTGCGCAAGAAGGCAAAGTCTTGAGGACAGATTCTCTAAAGCTCTCTGGTCTGGCGAGATCCTGTTTCGTCAGCATTATGAGGCCACTCAGGAATAGTTTTAAAGGCATACATTTCTGAGAATTGGGCCCTCTGTGCCCTAGGCAGTTACTTTCTCCCTGCACTGCAGTGGGCAGGCTGAGAGCATCTGCTTCAGGTCCGCATGTAGAGGGTTTTAGTTCTCTGGTTATAAATACATATACTCATGATGTGTGCCTGGTAATTGGTATTTTGTGTCATTTTTGCTGAGGAATTATCTTTATGTAAAGATCTTCACTTAAAACTTTGTTTTGTTTGGTTTTATTATTATTTTAATGAATTACAACGAATGTCCTTTTTTTATGTATTTTGTAATTTAAAAAAAATTCCCTGGGTGCACGAGTCTAATGAAATCTGACGCGCACACCTATGTCCACCACTACTCTGAGTGACCTGACCAAGAATGACGTTGGTATTGCTACAATACTGCTGTGATACTTTCAGTCTTACATTGAAAGTGATTGTCCCTTTAAGGTGCCATATCTTATGGAATTATTATAATTTCAGTCTTGTATGTCCTTTTAATGAACTGACAAGTCAGCTATGTTATCGTTTTAAACAACATAACATTTTCCTAAATGACCTTCATCACTGTTCTATCTTTCTACCGGTTGTCATTCACAACTTCACATAGGGCTTAACACTAACTTTTACCACAGGATATAGATATAATGTTAATCTTGTGGTATATAAAGGACACAAATGAATCATAACTACAACTGGATCTAACATAAAGTGTAAGTTATTTTTCACTGTTAGAAGAATTGTAACGTCTTTAAACACTTATCAAGCTGAACTGAGTGAGTTGTCATATCTTAAGCGAGTGGTTTTACAAAGTTGCCCTTTGATGGAGAAAAAACTGTATGGTTTTCTTAATATGAGGTTGTGAGGGCTAATGAATCATTTCTTATGTTTCCTGTGACTACACTGCTTAATCTTTATTATTTTCTAAATACATATTCTCATGACTTTTCTGCATACCCTTTTATTTAACTGCTTAATGACCATGTAGAAGTATATATGATCACACGGTCCTGGGCTTTAAAGAACACATATACATGAGCACACGTCCAGGCGCTCTAAAGAGATGTGGGCTTGTCAGCTACACGGGTTATGTTGCATCTGTAAGCAATTGATTGGCTCCCTGCATTGTTGTATGCCACCCCTACAGCCCTGTGGGCCAATCAGAGAGGCTGTAATAAAAACAGCATGTCAATTTTTTAACACGCAAAATAACCTGGTCATTAAAGGGATACTAAACCCAATTTTTTTCTTTCATGATTCAGATAGAGCATGAGATTTGAAGCACCTTTCTAATTTACTCCTATTATCAATTTTTCTTTGTTTTCATGCTATCTTGATTTGAAAAGCAGTACTGTAAGCTTTCGAGCCGGACCATTTTTTGTTCAGCACCTGGGTAGCACTTGCTGATTTGTGGCTAAATGTAGAAAACCAATCAGCAAGCTCTACCAAGGTGCTGAACTAAAAATGGGTCGGCTCCTGACCTTTTATTACTGCTTTTTCAAATCGAGGTAACATGAGAACAAAGAAATATTGATAATAGGAGTAAATTAGAAAGTTGCTTAAAATTGCATGCTTTATCTGAATCATGAAAGAAAAAAATGTGGGGTTAGTATCCCTTTAAGTGATTAAGGGACATTACATTAAAATTTGAATTCCACATTAAATGCTTTATTGTAAAAAAAAAAACAAAAAAAACAACTGTACCTAAATTATAAATTTTGTCCTTTTTTCATGTAATTTAACTGTGAAAAGGTATGTTTTTTTCACTGTACTCATACGATCTGAGAGCATTCTACAAGTACAGTACAAGAACCTCCACCCTGCAACATTCTAAGCAGTGAATGTTTTATCAGTTTTAGATTGTAAGAGACATCTCTGTTTACTTCTGTAATCAAATTGACTTCATTGTAATGGTATCCGGTTATAGGTCATACGTAGGTAGGCTCACAAGGGTGCATTTGTTTTGATCACTATATGGCAGCAATGATTGCAACAATGTATACCATTGGGAATTGTTACCATGTAGTGTTCAACAAACTAACACAATGCTGAACTGACCTAGGTATGACCTCTAAAAAAAAATACTAAATCAAATTGAAAATAGAAGTACATTGGATTTTTTTTTTTTATTGCATGAAAGTTTAATTATACATTGATAAAGTACTATACAGACAACATCATCTTTATTCTCACTATTGACACTTAAAGTGAATTTAAACTTTCATCAGTTAGTGCCCGGTTTTTAAATATACTATTAAAAACAGCGGCACTTTCATTGATGGAAGTTTACACTGCACCGTATTTTACAAATACCTTTTACTTCTTCAAAGTCCGATCGACATCCCCTGCCTTCAGGTCCTCTGTAAATACGTCACCAATGACGAAACTGGCTTCCTCCAATCACAGCAGGGCCTCACGAGACGGACGCTCTAGGGGGGAAGCCGTGATTGGAGGAAGCCGGTTTCGTCATTGGTGACGTATTTACAGAGGACTTGCATGCGGGGTTCAGTTTGTTTAAAAGAGACAGTAAACACCTTGATATTTTAAAATAAAATGTTTAGTTATGCACAATTTTAACTATTTATTTTCCCCCTTTTCATGTAATTTAGCTCTGAAAATTGAGCCGTTTCTGATTTATCAGAACTTTAAATGCACTTACTGACATTTCAAGGCTAATCCTGCTACATGCCTATATCTAAGTGGATTAATCAGATAACAACTGCAAAACAATTCATTTTATACTAACTTTATGACATTGACTAGCCTCATTGTCTGCAGTTTAAGCCCAGATTGGCTCCTTCAAATAAGGCAAATTGTGGGTGGAGTTTGGTTATTGCTAAATGATTGCAGTCAAAATGTTAATTTGTTTTTAAAGACTTGGCTGATATGTTATTCTATTAGCAACACAACAGAAATGTTAACTGTCTCTTTAAGATAGGGAGAGGAGCAGCCTTACAGCAAATACAAATATAAATAATGTAAATGCTTCATTACAACTTTATATAATGGGCACTGGAAAAAAAAATGGTTAAAAGGACACTCAATCAGAATGAAACTTTCATTATTCAGATAGAGCATGCCATTTTAAACAACTTTCCAATTTACTTCCATTAACAAAAAGTGCACAGTCTTTTTAGATTTAAACTTTTTGAGTCACCAGCTCCTACTGAGCATGTGCAAGAATAAGTGTGTATGCATTTGTGAATGGCTGATAGCTGTCACATGGTACGTGCATGCATTTGTGATTGTCTGATGGCTGTCACATAGTACAGGGGGAGTGGAAAAAGACATAAAAATCTACTACTCATTTGAAGTTCAGACTAAGTGCTATTGCATTGTCTTGTTATCTTGCATTTGTTGATTATTCAAATCTACTGTGTTGACTGGGAAAGAGAGAAGTTTCTGAATCCCACCACCATGTAATTGCCAACGTCCCTTTAAATTAGAGTTATAATGTTTTTTTGTTGTTGTTTTGTGCATAGTTCACTTCTAGAAAAGATCACATGCTTAGACCAGGGGTTTTCAAACCTGTCCTCAGGTCTCCCTAACAGGCTAGATTTTCAGGATATCTGAACTGGAGCACAGGCGGTTCTACAACGTAATATTGTTTTGGGGGGCTAACTGGGAGCTTAACAAATGGGACAAACATAATATATAAGGCCCTTTACAGCTAACTGTGGTGCTACACATGTGTTTGGAGGTGCATATCACCCCCAGGCACCCCTATAGAACCGCCACTGAGTACAGGTGAAATAATCACCTGATTAGTAAACATGGTTATTAACCTGCTCTCACCCAAGCTAATCCTGGCAATCTGACCTGTTTGGGAAGCCTGAGGACAGATTTCAAAACCCCTGGCTTAGAACTATTGTTTGCCTCCACATTCAAAATAGAATTCAAAATGTTCTATGTTGCACATAAAAAGAGTATTTGTATTTATATTGCAATTTTTTGTTTTTGTAAAATAGATATTTCTGCACTGATTAAAAAAAGTTGGTTTTTTTTTAAAGCTGAAAAGATCTGCCACAGTCCACCAATAGAATAGTTTGTTTATCCGCCAGTGATTTTTAAAGGGACTGTCTATTATAAAAACTATCAAAATGCACTGAGATAAGAAGCGGCCTTCAAGGGCTTTAGAAATCAGTTTCTGAGCCTACCTAGTTTAGCTTTCAACAAAGAATACCAGGAGAACAAAGCAAATTTACTGCTAGAAGTAAATTGGAAAGCCGATTAAAATTCCATGCCCTATCTGAATCATGAAAGTTTAATTTTGACTTGACTGTCCCTTTAAGTCCTTAGGGTTCAAATCTATACAGATATGCAGTTCCTGTTAGCTTCACAATCAAAATAAACATTTTTAACTTAACCTTTTTTTATACAACAAATACTTTTGACACATTTAAAGTGGCACTAAAGTCTAAATTAAACTTTTATGATTCAGATAGAGCAACCAGTTTCCGATTTACCTCATTTATCAAATTGTGCACAGCTTTTTTATATGCACACTTTCTGAAGCATCAGCTACTACTGAGCATGTGCAAGAGTTCACAGTGTATCTGTAACTGGCGTATAGCTGTCACATGATGCAGGAGGCTGGCATACTGAAGTACATTTTGAAATTTGACAGAAAACACTCTATTGTTAATGTAAAATTCAGAGTCTTTTCTCAAAATGCTTCTGGTGAAATGCTTGTGCAATGCTGCCCCCTGCACATTCGTAGCCAATCGGCCGCTAGCAGGTGGTGTTAATTATCCCTATCATATCCGATCTGGATGATTGCTGTCCGCCACCTCAGAGGTAGTGGATGAGTTAAGGAGCAGCGGTCTTACGACTGAAGGCTCGAGTGGAAACAGCGGCATTCTCAGCATAGCAAATCTACCCCTATTAATTTTACTTCATTTTTTCAAATTTACTTAATTCTCTTTATATCATTTGTTAAAAAGCTTACCTAGTACTGGAAGCTAGCTGGTGATTGGTGGCTACACGTATATGCTTCTTTCTGTTCACACTTTTATGTCCCTATAATTGTGTTTATTTCCCTCAAGAGACAATGCATATAAAGCGTTAGCCCTTTTGCTTTGCATTGCAGCAGACTCACTTTCTCAAGGTGGAAGTGAGCTAAATGTGTATTCTGTAGTCGCTTACAGAGCAATGATTCACTTTTCATAATATATTCTCCGGCAATGCAGGACCACTTGACCACTTCGTAGTACCCAATAAGTGAGCAAAGTGCGATTAGCTCTGAAAGCAGCTCCCGGATAACAAAACGTGGTTGTCAGTTGCTCTAAAAGCATTGCGTGGATGAGGACCACGCGCCATCAGGCGCAGTTAAAATCTTCCAAAATGTAAAACTGGATAAATAATTTATTTATAACACTTTAAAATATTTCTAAATGTTTGGAATACAATAAATAAATAAATAATTTGGAAAAATAGAAATGTATGAAATGTATGGAAAAACTGAACTGTATCTGAGTAAGTAAAGCAATGAATTTGCTTTTGCAGGTAAAATGCTTCTAAGGAATTAATTCACCAATATGCTAGATCAGACATCCTCAAACTTGGCCCTCCAGAGGAACTACATTTCCCATGATGCTCAGCTAGCTCAGCAAGTTTGAGGATGTCTGTGCTAGATCATAAAAAACTACTGTTCAAGAGGAGCTAAACCCTGATTCTAATATCACTGACTCTTATGCCCAACTTTAAAGGGACATTAAACTTTTTATCCTGTTATGCAGTTTGTTATGAAAAGGAAAATTATTGTCAAATACCTTGCAATAGTACAATTAAAATGCAGTCCTTTTCTTAAAGGGACACTCAAGTCAAAATTGAACTTTCATTATTTAGATAGAGCACACAATTTTTAACAACTTTCAAATTCACTTCTGTTATCTAAATGTGCAATCTTTTTATATGAAGCACCAGCACCTACTGGGCATGTGCAAGAGTCACAGAATATATGTATATGAATTTTGTGATTGGCTGATGGCTGTCATATGATGCAGTTGGTGGGAAAATAGAACTTACTAACATTTGTTAGAACTACTCATTTGAAATTCAAACTAAGTGCACGTGTATTGTATTTTTATTATGTATTTACTGATTATGTGATTCTACTGTGTTTAGTGGTCCTTTAACCTATCGTGGGACTCATTATCCGTGTCCAATCATGGTGGGCTATCTGCGTTGGAGGTACGTGTGTATTTCTGAGATGCGCACATCTATCCACGTATTTGCAATCTGTAGTTATTGCCAATGCTCATGTGCATTGAGATGGTGACCTGTGGGCAGGAACAAGCAAAGGGCTCATGTGTTTAAATTAATGGCACACTGATTTGTCCGCGTGTTTTCTGGAAGCTACGACCTTTCTTTTGAGGGCTGTTTTTGATGGTGTCATAACAAAAAATAAAAAACTATAACTTCTCCATGAAATAAGGTTTGTTTAGGATCTAAAGTAAGCACGTTTTAATTGTAGTAGAATTATCATTAGTATGCCGATGTATGTTAATATGTAGATTTGCAAACTTTTATAATCCTTTAAGGGATGGCAGCAATTAAGTCACTTGCTAATCCATTACCATAACTGGTAGTAAAAGCTCCATATCTGCAGAGCACCCATTGCTCCTCAAATAACAAATGTATTGGATTCCTCAGAGCTCTTTGGTCATCTGGGGTGCATCGCCCCCTCCTGTCCACCTCTGTCTCATCAGTTCTATTGTGTCATTCATGATGTTATCATTCCTAAAGACAACACCATGAAACCCGGTGATTACTCTAACCATATCCCAATTAACAGTCTTGTGCACAGAATATGCTGCTGTCTGTGACTCCATACATCTCCATCTCAGCCTAACTATCAAATACGGCCATCCAACTGTCATGCCAACCAACCAGGCATACAACAAACCTTCATCTAAAATCATACTTACTGTATAGCAAGCACAAGGATTAAGCCCAAGTGATTTTCTCTAAGCTGTAAGATAAGTACATGCAGCTAATTCCACCAATAGTGATCCTGCTGAAGCAATGATGGAAATTTAACCTACCAAAACACTACCTTGGATGGTGCAAAATCCTGCTTCTGGCCATCTGCAGAACCCAACGCAGAGATTGAAAATGTTTAATTTTCTTTCCTGATAAACTCTTTAGCCACAAAGAAATGGACAAAAGTCTCTAAACAAGGACAAAACCCATCAGACCTGAAAATGAGACAATGGTGACCTATCTGCAAAAAACTAGGAACTGAGTGCTTCCTGGAGGATGAACTCATATATACTACTGACTTATTTGAATTGGACAGTAATCCGACTGTGCCTAAAGGGGGAGCATAGAGCTCCTATCCACTTGATCATTCTAAGATGAAAACTAAACCACCACTTAGCCAGAGTGTCCCTCTCCCAAATTCTCAGTGCCACAAAAAAGCCAAGTACAACCGTCACCCTTAAAGGCATCACTTCCTACTTAGATGCACAAACTTCAACTAAGCATCCCAATAAGTTAAAACAGATGCTGGTCAGTAATGTTTCATTATGCCAGGCAATCTAATCTCAAAATGTCCCTGGCATTATATTTTATTAATATTTTATTCTGCAATTCTAAACATTGTTTATTTAGCAATGTAATTCCAGTGCTATTTTTAATAGGCATTGTTTATATTAATTATAATAAATGTCTTATAAACCTTACCTAGAAAAAAATATATACATATACAGAAGTTAGTTGGCTCAGTTGTAAGCTAGTGCATTTATAGTTTCACTCAAATCCATTTTGCAGCCTAAGATATATTGGTTAGCTTTGTAATATCAAAAGCAACTTTACCAAAAAGTGCTAATCATATTACATTAGTTCTGCAAATGATTACTCAGAATCATCAAATGTTTGCATAACGGTGAACTGTCAAGCGGCAACTGCTGTCTCATGAAAGTACCATATAAAGTACATAACAACTAGGCACAGAAAGAGTCGTTTACTAGTGGGGAGGGTGTCAAAAAAATAAAAAGATCTCACATTTAATGCACAAAACTAGGTGTCACATCTCTTCTTAAAATGAAGGGCTGAGTTACTGGATCCATTATCACCTCTCTCCAACACAAATCTTCAGACATCACAAACTCAGGGTAGGATTTGCCCACTCTAGTTTTCTATAAATTAATAAATATTTTGGGCATGAAAATATTTGTTGAAATCTTGTTGTATTAATAGGCTGGGTACTACATTAATTAATTAATACTGCATAGACCAGATGTAAAGGGACACTAAAGTCATTTTTAAACTTTCATGATTCAGAAAGAGCATGAAGCTTTATTAGACATCCCAATTTACTTCCGTTATTAAATGGTGCAGTCTTTTTATATGCACTCCTAGGGAGCATGTGCACAACAAGTTCACAGTGTATATGTATAATAGTCTGTGGTTGGCCGATGGCTGTCACATGACATAGGTGACTGTCAAAAGGGGAAGAAAAATACACCTGTCAGGAAAAAAAGCTACTGTTTATTTGAAATTCAGAAAAATAGTTTTGTCTTTAGTGGTACTTTAAATTAACATGTTCATGATTTATTTAGTCCCCTTTTCTGTAATGTAAGCCTGAAAATTGTGGGTTTCACAATTTAGAAAAACTACCCCTGGCATATATCTGTAATTGGCTTCATCAAAGACAATCAGATAAAGAACTGCAAAACAATGGAACTTTTGATAACAAAATTATAGTGGACGGCAGTGTTTACTCCAGTAACAAGACTGAGGGCCAGAAGTGGAGCGATATTTAAGACTCCTGCTTGACCGTTAACTGCGCTAAAAGTAAGCTTTTTGCACTCATCGGGTTGTGCTTGTGTTGTTTTTGTTCACACACTAACCCAGACGAGCATAAAAAAGCAAATTTAGTATTTGGCACAGATAACATATTCCCCCATAGAAGTCAATAGAGCAAACCTAACACCCTACTCGAGAGCAAACCCGATCACATATTCTCAAGTGTGCTAACCATTTATTCATAAATACATATTTCCATATATATCTTATGGTATTTTGGTACAATATATATCTATACCTATTTATATACATGATTATATATAGGTATAGAAATATACATATATATATAAGAATATCGGTTTCAGTTAGAACCGATTCTGCTATGTGCAGAACATTGTAATGTATAACATTTACAGTAAATACACGCAATAACACTTTATTAAAGGGACACTGAACCCAAATGTTTTCTTTCATGATTCAGATAGAGCATGCAATTTTTAGCAACTTTCTAATTAACTCCTATTATCATTTTTTCATCGTTCTCTTGCTATCTTTATTTGAAAAGAAGCCATCTAAGCTTTTTTTTTTTTGTTCAGGACTCTGGACAGCACTTTTTTATTGGTTGATAAATTTATCCACAAAAAAGAGAAAGTCCGCTAAGCACCATAAGTTAAAAGTAAAAAGAATTTTATTAAATCACAATTAAAATTGAAAACTTAGAGAGAAGGGATAATCCCCTGCTGAACAGACTAACATGTTTCGGCTGGGATAGCCGTACTCATAGTCCTTAAAATCTTTAAAAACTGACAAACCTTTAAACCCAGTGCTCCAATCTCATTGGTGGGTTATTAATTAGAATTTAAAGACACAGGGGACAGAGCATGCTGTTTAGTATCTTTACAATAATCAAATTGGATATTCCATAAACAAATAAAAAGTTACTTAGTTTAATTATAACTCTTTTTAAACTCAAACTAGTGCTCTTATGAAGACTATTGTATATATATATATATATATATATATATATATATATATATATATATATATATATATATATATATATATATATATATATATATATATATATATATATATATATATATATATATATATATATATATATATATATATATATATATATAGGAAAATGCAAGAGAAACAAATGGGAAAATTTGGAAAATATAGATTAGATATAAACATGATTCTATGCAACAATCATTTAGGGCAGTTATTTAACCCTTTCGTGACAGGGTTAAAGTGTCTACATCGGAACACCTGTTCCGATGTAGACAAATTGAAACTACGCGATCGTGCATACGATCGCGAGATTTCAATTATTGGATCGCATCTGGGGGGCGTCCCTACAACCCTAGGAACGCCCTCCAGACCGCGATCAAGTCCTTGAAGCGCAGAAGGCTTCAGGACAGCCGTTTGATATGACGTTCTATTCCGTCATAACGGCTTTAAAGCCCAGTGTAAATATGACGGAATAGAACGGCATAACGGCGTTAAAAGGTTAAATTAAAATGCGAATTTAGCACTAAACATAGCAGTAAATACGAAAGGTTAGGTAGTTAGATCTTATATCTATCACTAACACAGGATGTAAATATCAATACACATGCATAAGTAAATATAACCATAATTGCAAATGTAACTGATGATATAAACAGGGAGTACCACCATTTATGTCCAGTGATTGATAAAATCATATTCGGAGTTTAGGCCCAGAGGTCTTTTAGTCTGGAGCCTAAAGATCCAATACATTTCCTGCCTAGATAAGATCTTGAAACGGTCCCCCCCCCCCCTCTTTTTTGGGGTAGTACTCTTTCTATTATCATCCATTTCAGAGAGCGACAATCCTTATCGTGTCGCTGTACGAAATGGGAAACCAACGGTGTACCACTTTTGCCCACTCGTATGGTAGACAAGTGTTCTCGAATCCTTGATCTGACATCCCTGGTAGTCAAACCTATGTATTGCAGTTCACATTCTGAGCACCAGAGGCTGTAGATACAATAGGATGATCTGCAATTCAAACAGGATTCAATATCAAATGTTTCTCCAGTCACTGTTGAAGAGAAAAAGGTCCCTATTTGGACATATTCACAGGCTTTGCACTGTGAATAGCCACACTTGAAAGTACCCCTATGTCTGAGCCAGGAGGACGTTGATGAGGCTACTGGGATTGGTTTCCTAAACATGGATGGAATATCCAATTTGATTATTGTAAAGATACTAAACAGCATGCTCTGTCCCCTGTGTCTTTAAATTCTAATTAATAACCCACCAATGAGATTGGAGCACTGGGTTTAAAGGTTTGTCAGTTTTTAAAGATTTTAAGGACTATGAGTACGGCTATCCCAGCCAAAACATGTTAGTCTGTTCAGCAGGGGATTATCCCTTCTCTCTAAGTTTTCAATTTTAATTGTGATTTAATAAAGTTCTTTTTACTTTTAACTTATGGTGCTTAGCGGACTTTCTCTTTTTTGTGGATCTGTTTTTGCCACTTGCTAGCACCTGGCTGCACTGCCCGCTGATTTATTGGACCATAAGGACTCCCTCAAAGCAAGAATGTCTTATACCCGGTGAGACCTATATACATTTTTATACGTTTTTTCATATGAAATTTACAAGCACTTTAAGCACTTGGATACCCGGTAATGCTGTTATTCATATCTGTGCACACAGTACCGATATCAAGGGGCCCCTTTTGATCACAGGTTTTACTCCAGAATACCTTAACCCATCGGGGCAGCAAAGGAGGCTTGGTCTCCCCCACGGACCAACCTGGAAGGAGGATTAGGTCACGCCCAAGACACAGACGCTCCCTGGTTGTTTGAGCGAACGCTTACTCCGCGTACAGTGGACGGGCCGTAGCCCGGGTAAGCAAGACAAGAGGACCGGATTTCATCTAGGACACAGACACTCCCAGGCTGTCAGAGGAGAAGCTTATTCTGCGAATGGTGGACGGGCCGTTGCCCGGTAAAGCACGACAGCCGGTGAGTGAATGAGTGTCTGTCTTAACTATAATAACTACAATAGCTGGCGTGTTTGTTATATTGCTTCAAAGGGGCCCCCCCCCAGGAGTGACCTTTTTCCGCCAGGGTGATTTAGATCACGGAACACTATATAGGCCCTTGGACTAATTCTATGAGTCTTGAGAGTGCTCTTTACGCTAACTATATGGACTGCTAGTGATATGTATTAGGCACACCGGGTATAGTGAAGTATAACTTTTAACAGTTCCGTTGAAGCTTACTTTATTTATTTACTTGCATACACTGCATACACTGCATATACTGAAGTATAACAATATTAGGTCCTTGCAGACATTACAGTTACACTACTATTTTTGGCTACTTAATATGTTGGTTAGGTGATTCAATAGGTTGAGACACCCCCCCTTTTTTCTGTTTTGATAAATTTATCCACCAATCAGCAAGAACAACCCAGGTTGTTCACCAAACATGGGCTGGCATCTAAACTTGCATTCTTGCATTTCAAATAAAGATACCAAAAGATTGAAGAAAATTTGATAATATCTGAATCCCGAAAGAAAAAATTTGGGTTCAGTGTCCCTTTAAATATAAATATTGCATTAATAGGCTTTTACATGTTTTCATCTACTTGAAGAGACAGTCTACTCCAGAATTGTTATTGTTTAACCCACTAAGGACCACAGCACTTTTTCATTTTCTGACTGTTTGGGACCAGGGCTATTTTTACATTTCTGCAGTACTTGTGTTTAGCTGTAATTTTACATGTTCTTTGCTTTTTTTGCAAGTTACAGGGCAATAAATACAAGTAGTACTTTGCTATTTTCAAAATATT
The DNA here is from genome assembly GCF_027579735.1 of Bombina bombina. Classification (NCBI taxonomy): domain Eukaryota; kingdom Metazoa; phylum Chordata; class Amphibia; order Anura; family Bombinatoridae; genus Bombina; species Bombina bombina. The sequence goes on along the minus strand of NC_069503.1, from coordinate 1,074,526,262 downwards.
TTTTTTTTCAAAATTAGCAATAGTTACATTTTTTTAGAAGATAACCCAAAGTATTGATCTAGGCCCATTTTGGTATATTTCATGCCACCATTTCACCGCCAAATGCGATCAAACAAAAAAAATTGTTCACTTTTTCACAAACTTTTTCGCAAACTTTAGGTTTCTCACTGAAATTATTTATAAACAGCTTGTACAATTATGGCACAAATGATTGTAAATGCTTCTCTGGAATCCCCTTTTTTCAGAAATAGCAGATTTATATGGCTTTGGCGTTGTTTTTTGGTAATTAGAAGGCCGCTAAATGCCGCTGCGCACCACATGTGTATTATGCCAAGCAGTGAAAGGGTTAATTAGGGAGCTTGTAGGGTTAATTTTAGTTTGAGTGTAGTGTAGTAGACAACCCAAAGTATTGATCTAGGCCCATTTTGGAATATTTCATGCCACCATTTCACCGCCAAATGCGATCAAATATAAAAAAAAAGTTACATTTTTTATAATTTTAGGTTTCTCACTGAAATTATTTACAAACAGCTTGTGCAATTATGGCACAAATGGTTGTAAAAGCTTCTCTGGGATCCCTTTTGTTCAGAAATAGCAGACATATATGGCTTTGCTTTTTGGTAATTAGAAGGCCATTAAATTCCGCTGCGCACCACACGAGTATTATGCCCAGCAGTGAAGGGGTTAATTAGGGAGCTTGTAGGGTTAATTTTAGCTTTAGTGTAGTGTAGTAGACAACCTAAAGTATTGATCTAGGCCAATTTTGGTATATTTCATGCCACCATTTCACCGCCAAATGCGATCAAATAAAAAATGTGTTCACTTTTTCACAAACTTTAGGTTTCTCACTGAAATTATTTATAAACAGCTTGTACAATTATGGTACAAATGGTTGTAAAGGCTTCTTTGGGATCCCCTTTGTTCAGAAATAGCAGACTTATATGGCTTTGGCATTGCTTTTTGGTAATTTGAAGGCCGCTAAATGCCGCTGCGCACCACACTTGCATTATGCCCAGCAGTGAAGGGGTTAATTAGGTAGCTTGTAGGGAGCTTGCAGGGTTAATTTTAGCTTTAGTGTAGAGATCAGCCTCCCACCTGACACATCCCACCCCCTGATCCCTCCCAAACAGCTCTCTTTCCTTCCCCACCACACAATTGTAACCGCCATCTTAAGTACTGGCAGAAAGTCTGCCAGTACTAAAATAAAAGTTTGTTTTATTATTATTATTATTATTATTATTATTTTTTTTTTAAAACATATTCTGCTGTGTAGAATCCCCCATTAGCCCCCAACCTCCCCAATCCCCCCAACAGCTCTCTAACCCTCCCCCTCTACCTTATTGTTTGCCATCTTTGGTACTTGCAGCTGTCTGCCAGTACCCAGTTTGCCATAAAATATGGTATTTTTTTAATTTTAAAATATTTTTCTGTAGTGTAGCTGCCCCCCCTCATTAACCAACCCCCCACCCCTTCCCAGACCCCTTAGATAAAAATTCCCCCTCTCCTCTCTCCCACCTCATCTAATTATGCCATAGTGTAGCGTTCCCACCCGCCCCCGTGCACGCGCACGCACTTGTGTGCGCTCCCGGCACCCCTGCATGTGATCCCACCCCCTCTGATGCACATCCCCCCATCGATGGCCTCCCTGAAACGGCTCCCACCCACCAACGATCATGACCATCGATGGCTGATGCAGAGAGGTCCACAGAGTGGCTCTCTCTGCATCGGATAGCTAAAAAAAATTATTGCAGGATGCATCAAAATCAAGGCATCACTGCAATAACATGAAATCGGCTGGAAGCGATCAGGATCACTTCCACTGCTTGAAAACACTAATGACTTACAGGGGTACGTCCTTGGTCGTTAAGGGGTTATTACCAATTCCCCAGTTTTACATAATCAGCACGGTTATATTATTACACTTGTTACCTCTGTGATTGCCTTGTATCTAAGCCTCTGCAGACTGCCCCTACATGTATTTTAGCCAATAAGTGCTGACTCCTAGGTAACTCCAAAGGTTGTGAACACAATGTTATCTATATGGCACATATGAACTAGCGCTATCTAGCTGTAAAAAACTCACAAATGCTCTAAGATAAGAGGCGGCCTTCAAGGGCTAAGAAATTAACTTTTTCAATATTTTGTTTGTTTGAATAATTTGTATTAGATGGTGTTATTATGAGTGTAACTGTACTTTGTAATGCATTTTTTATGTTTTTTTTGTTTTGTGAAACAGTTAACCAGAGCTCAGAGGACACGGTAATCATTCTAGTGTAAATCGTGATCGCGTTTATTGTCTATTTGTAAAACGAGTGGAAAACCAGACACATGCAAATAGCCATGATAATCCCCTTATCGCTCAGGCATAACTGTTAACGCACCACTTGTAATCTGGCCCTGAATTGGCTCCTTCAAATAAGGCAAAAACAACAACATCAAACAAGGAGTTAATGCATTTAAACAATTTCCTCCTTAACATAGAATGTTAAATTATTGCTAGATTTCAGAAAAAATATTTTAATTACATAGGCATAGAGTACAAGGGTATCACAAAAATGGTAGCACTATGTTGTGCTTAGATACCTAGACCGTAATCCATAGAGCTTCCGTTTCTTTCTCTTATGTTACCAGTTAAAGGGACAATCTACTTAAATATTGTTATTGTTTTAAAAGATACCCATTCCCCAGTTTTGCATAACCAACACTGTACCTCTGTGATTACCTTGTATCTAAGTCTCTGCAGACTGTCTTCGTCTTATTTCAGTTCTTTTGACAGAATTGCATTTTAGCTAATCAGTGCTGACACATACATGACTCCACGGAAGTGAGCATGGGTTTATCTATATGGCACACATGAACTAGCAGTTTCATAAATTAAAGGTGGTCTTCAATGGCCTAAAAATCCGTTTGAACCTACCTACGTTTAACTTTCAACAAAGAATATGAAAAGAACATTTGATGATAAAAGTAAATTGGGAAGTTGTTTAAAATGTCATGCCCTATCTGATTTTTGAAAGTTTAATTTTGACTAGACTGTCCCTTTAAAAATAAATTAATAGCACTCGAGTGTAAGCCTAGAGCACGCTAACATGGGTGCGCTAAATCCTTCACATAGACATATGGGGTGCCCTGAAAAACTAATTTGGGGTATTGCTTGAGCATTAAACTTAAAGTGCTATATACACATACAGTACATTATTGGACACAATCGACAAAAAACGAATGATTGCTTGACAAACTTTATTTGCTAATTTGTTCATGCTGTTTATCGCCACAAATAGGTGCAGGAATGGGGGGAAGGAGTTACATTGTTTGGCTAATAAGCAGTTTTTTTGTAATGATGTCCAGGGGGTCTTATCATTCATTTGCCCATCATCCCCTGTCTAATCCTCAAATAGTATTACTAATGACTGATGTTAAGGACAGCCGGTCAGTCACTAAATGCTGGATCTTAGTCATATTGGAGTTACACATTCTTTTAACATTGAAAAATAGGTTATTTTAATTGTTTGAATACTATGAAGTAAAATTTATGTTAATAATAATTGCCTATATTAGCTGTTCCTATTGGAAATAACAGTAACAAATCCAATATTCTTCTGAACTTTGATTTAAAGGTATATGGTATATGGCAAGGTGTTGGACTGGGAAGGGCTCAATGGTGTATATGTATATTTGTGGATTTGTATGTGTGTATGTGTGTGTATATATGTGTACATATTGTATGTGTGTGTACATACGTATATGTATGTAAGTATGCTTGATGAACCTATTATAGTATTTTATTACAGAATTAAAATTCTGTCCTTAAATCTTTATTAATAACATTCATTATTTTAATTTGCATAGCTGTGCTTAGATACCTCTATAAATATACATTATTCTTAAAGTCTCTCTTAAAGGGACAGTAAAGACCTTGTAATTAAAATACATTTCTGCTGTCTTGCTATAAAATAGCATCAGCCACGTGCCCATCGCTCATTACGCTCTAAACCAAGTGAGAATCAATCAGCCGGAGATATCGTAATCTGCTTCCAAAGCTTCAAGGACAGAGATAAGATACTTAATTTCTACAGACTACAACATAACTTCTCCTACCTAGGATCAAGGATCCAAGTCTTTCAGGATTTATCAACCAGCACCCTACAGAAACGCAAAGATTTCAACTCAATCACCACTCACCTCAGGACACAGAAGATCCCCTACAGATGGGGGTTCCCAGTATCACTCCAAGTTCTCAGAAATGGGAAAAGGTTAGAATGTAAACATCCCCAAGATGCTGCCTCTTTTTGTGAACTCCTGGGAATCCCCCCTCCTGACAAAACCACAAATACTCCTTCCTCAGAAAAAGCAGCAGAAATGCATAAACCTCAAAGAAACACCTGGTCTGAGGTGGTGAACAAACAACCTAAGAAAAAAACAACCTCCCGCATCCCAGACCACTCTTGATAATGCAAAAACTGACTACCAGGACTTACTTCACCACTTTTCTCTAGATCCTTGGTTCCAGACCTAATAGACATGGCCACGTGAGTTACCAAAGATCCTCACTTTATGTTCTTCTACATTGCATATGTTGTAATTATTATACACCAATAGTTGCCTTATGCTTTTATGCATCACTAAAAATCTATATTGTTAATAACAATTTAGCTTCACGTTTGTTTGTACTAATGACTCACACTAAGCGTACACCCACTACCTATTGTAGATGAATCTTTACACAATGTTCATTACTTTTGTAAATTTTAATGTTTTTGTTTATTATCTATCACCTAGATGATGAATTTTGCGTTATGAGTCAAATAGCAGCGCTTCGGCCCATAACGTATCATTTTCCCTAACGCAGCCATTACAAGTCTTGTCGGTATAGGTGTACCGCAAGGTTTTTAGCCTGTACCTCAACGTCAGTACCTCACTCGTAAAAATGATGTTTTTTTATAGGATTCCCATAGCGCCAGTATTATGAGTTTTGCGGTGAGGCTAAAAAGCGAGCGTTACAGCCTAAAATGACAAGATCCATACTGCCATCTAAAGTCAGTAGTTATGAGTTTTACGCTACAAAGTTGTAACATAAAACTCATAACTAAAGTGTTAAAAAGTACACTAACACCCATAAACTACCTATTAACCCCTAAACCGAGGCCCTCCCTCATCGCAAACACTATTTTAAAGTTTTTAACCCCTAATCTGCTGCTCCTGACATCCCCGCCACTAAAAAAAAATATTAACCCCTATTCAGCCGCCCTCCCGCATCGCAAACACTATTTAAATATTATTAACTCCTAATCTGCCATCTGCCCACATCGCCCCCACTATACTATAGTTATTAAGCCCTACACACCAGCCACTATAATAAACCTTTTAACCCCTAAACCAAAAGCCCCTCACAACGAAATATAATATTTAAACTATTAACCCCTAAACCCAAAGCCCCCACATCGCAATAAACTAATTTAAACTAGTAACCCCAAACCATAACCCTAATTTTATATTAAAATTACAATTTCCCTATCTTAAATTAAATTAAAACTTACTTTCAAATTAAAAAAACTAAGTTTAAACTAACAATTAAACTAATATAATTATTAAACTAAAATTAAACTAACTACCAATTAAATTAAACTAAACTACACATTAAAAAAATCCTAACACTACTCTAAAAATTAGTATCTAATTACAAAAAAATAAAAAATACTAAGGTACAAAAAATAAAAAATTAAATTATCCAAAATAAAAAAAGAATTACACCTAATCAAATAACCCAAAAAAGCCCACCCAAAATAAAAAAAAACTAGCCTACAATAAACTACCAATGGCCCTTAAAAGGGCCTTTTGTGGGGCATTTCCCCAAAGATATCAGCTCTTTTACCTGTAAAAAAAACACAAAGACCCCCCAACAGTAAAACCCACCACCCAACCAACCCCCCAAAATAAAAAACCTAATTCTAAAAAACCTAAGCTACCCATTGCCCTGAAAAGGGCATTTGCATGGGCATTGCCCTTAATAGGGCATTTAGCTATTTTACTGCCCAGACCCTAAACTAAAAAATAAAACCCACCCAATAAACCCTTAAAAAAGACTAAAACTAACCTCCTGAAGATTCACTTACAGTTTTTGAAGTCCCGCTTGAACGATCTTCATCCCAGAGTTGAAGTCCTAATCCGGCCTAATCCTAATTCGACCAAAAGGATTTAAGCAGCTCTCATTCTATTGGCTAATTCGAATTAGCCAATAGAATGAGTGCTGCTTAAACCCTATTGGCTGATTTAACAGTCAATAGGATTTTAGCAGCCCTAATTCCTATTGGCTGATTAAAATTTTTCAGCCAATAGGAATGCAAGGGATGCCATCTTGAATAGCGTCCCTTGCATTGAAGATTCAGTGTACGGCGGCGACCGTATGAAGAGGATGCTCTGCGCCAGATGTCTTTAGGATGGACCCACTCCCCACCTCCGGGATCAAGATAGAAGATGCCGCCTGGATGAAGATTGAAGAGGCCGCCTGGATGAAGACTTCTCACCGCTTGGATCAGGACTTCGCCGCCAGAACGAAGATTGAAGAGGCCGCTTGGATAAAGGCTTCTCGCCACCTGGATCAGGACTTCAACTCCGGGAAGTAGATCGTCAGGGGGTTAGTGTTAGGCTTTTTTAAGGGTTTTTTGGGTGGGTTTTTTTTTAGTTTAGGGTCTGGGCAGTAAAAGAGCTAAATGCCCTTTTAAGGGCAATGCCCATACAAATGCCCTTTTCAGGGCTATGGGTAGCTCAGATTTTTTTAGATAGTTTTTTTATTTTGTGGGTTTTGGGGGGTGGGGGTTTGTAATGTTAGTGGGTCTTTGTAAAAAAAAATTCACTAAAAGAGCTGCTATCTTTAGGGCAATGCCCTACAAAAGGCTCTTTTAAGGGCCATTGGTAGTTTACTCTAGATTAGGTTTTCTATTTTGGGGTGGTTTTTTATGGGTATTAAAATAGGAATATTTTTTTTATTTTTGATAATTTGTTATTTTGTGTAATGAATATTTTTAGGGGGTGGTTTTTTTTTAGCAAAAGAGCTGCTTAACTTAGGGCAATGCTCTACAAAAGACCCTTTTAAGGCCCCCCCAAAAGGCCCTTTTAAGGGCCCTTGATAGTTTAGTGTAGATTAGGCTTTTTATTTTGGGGTGTTTTTTTAAAAAAAAGGGTATTATTTGGGTGTTTGTATAGTGTTAGGGGGTGTTTGTATTTTTAAGCAAAAGAGCTGTTTAACTCAGGGCAATGCCCTACATAAGGCCCTTTTAAGGGCCCCCCAAAAGGCACTTTTAAGGGCCCTTGGTAGTTTAGGGTGGGAGTTTGTATAGTGTTAGGGGGTGTTTGTATTTTTTTTTTTTTTTTTTGCAAAAGAGCTGTTTAACTCAGGGCAATGCCCTACATAAGGCCCTTTTAAGGGCCCCCCAAAAGGCACTTTTAAGGGCCCTTGGTAGTTTAGGGTGGGAGTTTGTATAGTGTTAGGGGGTGTTTGTATTTTATTTTATTTTTTTAGCAAAAGAGCTGTTTAACTCAGGGCAATGCCCTACAAAATGCCCTTTTAAGGGCCCCACAAAAGGCCCTTTTAAGGGCTCTTGGTAGTTTATTCTAGATTAGGCTTTTTTATTTTGGGGTGTTTTTTTTAAAGGGTATTATTTGGGGGTTTGTATAGTGTTAGGGGGTGTTTGTATTTTCTTTAAGCAAAAGAGTTGTTTAACTCAGGGCAATGCCCTACAAAAGGCCCTTTTAAGGGCCCTTGGTAGTTTAGGGTGGGAGTTTGTATAGTGTTAGGGGGTGTTTGTATTTTTTTTTGGAGCAAAAGAAATGTTTAACTCAGGGCAATGCCCTACAAAATGCCCTTTTAAGGGCCCCCCAAAAGGCCCTTTTAAGGGCCCTTGGTAGTTTATTCTAGATTAGGCTTTTTTATTTTGGGGTGTTTTTTTTTTTTTTTTTTTAAAAAGGGTATTAAAATAGGAATAATCTTTATTTTTTGGATTATTTTGTTTGTTTTTGCAATGGTAGGTATTTTTATTTTTTGTAATGGTAGGCTTTTGTTTATTTTCTAATGTTAGATTTTAGTGTAAGGCAGGTTAGGTTTTATTTCACAGGTAAGTTTGTATTTATTTTAGCTAGGTAGTTAGTAAATACTTAAAATAAATACAAACTTACCTGTGAAATAAAAATAAAACTTAAGCTAGCTACAATGTAACTATTAGTTATATTGTAGTTACCTCAGGTTTTATTTCACATGTAAGTAGTTTTAAATAGGAATTATTTAGTTAATAATTGTAAATTTAATTTAGATCTAATTTCATTATGTTAAAGTTAGGGGGTGTTAGGGTTAGGGTTAGGATTAGGGTTAGGGTTACGTTAGGGTTAGGTTTAGGGGTTAATAACGTTTAATTTAGGTTGTTGCGATCTGGGGGGCTGGCGGTTTAGGGGTTAATAGGTTTATTTAGTTAATAATTGTAGGTTTAATTTAGCTCTATTTTAATTATGTTAAAGTTAGGGGGTGTTAGGGTTAGGGTTACGTTAGGGTTAGGGGTTAATAGTTTAATTTAGGTTGTTGCAATATGGGGGGCTGGCGGTTTAGGGGTTAATAGGTTTATTTAGCAGATTAAGGGTGTTTAGACGTGGGGTTTATGTTAGGGTGTTAGGTTTAAACTGTATTTTATTTTTTCCCATAGACAACAATGGGGCTGCTTTACGGAGCTTTGGTGTTAGACTTTTTTTTGCTGGCTCTCCCCATTGATGTCTATGGGGGAAGCGTGCACGAGCACGTCAAAACAGCTCTTGTTTTTGGTGTGGTATGGAGCTCAAAATCTCCATATCGCCCGCGCAAGCCGTGTTTTTTTAAACTTGTAATTGCAGCGCTATAGGGGGTTAAATAACGCAACTTTAGTTTAGTTTACCAAACCTACTCCATACAGATCAGGTCGGCTTTATCCCGGGCAGAGAGGCTAAGAATAACTTGATCCGAGTCCTGCAAACCCTCTACACAGCCTCCACCAACAAACTCCCAATTATTATGCTCTCTACAGACGCGTAAAAAGCATTCGACAGGGTTGGCTGGGAATTTATGTGGTCGGCCCTAATGAAATTTGGCTTCTCCCCCTCACTTATCAATAAATAAAAGCCCTCTACACCAACCCGTCGGCTTCGGTACGCACAAACGACACATGTTCTCACAAATTTCAGATACGAAATGGTACTCGAGAGGGATGCCTCCTTTCACCCCTCTTGTTTGCACTAATAGTTAAAACCCTTGCCTCCCACATTAGAAATAATCTTAATAGGCGTTGAATTCAGTCCCATTAATCAAAAATGTCTACTATATGCGGACAATATTATTTTTACTAAACATATAAAAAGGTGTGAGTAGCACACTTTAAAATTAAATATGCTGATTTATATATACTTAAGACAGGTGATAGCTAGAAAAGATAAATATAAACAATATCAAAAAAGAAAGTAGATACTCCAAAATAAGGAGTTTCTAAAAGTCTAGGAATAACAAGCACAACTGTACAAAAAGAGAACAAGAGAAATGCAATATGCCAAAAATGCAAAACACACTTTATTATGTCTACAATCGACACTAAAATCACACTTATACAAGGGATCCCTATAATCACACATAAATCAAACCGGCTAAGAAGAATCTGGTGCACTGATCCACTGTGAAATGCTATTATTTGTAATCCAAATTGGAATAAGTCAAACAGTAACGTAATGATCAAGTTATGACTCCCAAAGTGCCACAAAGCCAGATGAACCAGGTATCATCCCCAACAAGAGACTACAACAAACATGTTTAGCATGGAGAGGAGGAGCCGTATATCAACGCATGTTAACACAGGTGTGACTACCGTAGAAGAGTTCCTTCAACAAGGAAGAGTCAACAATTGTACCTGTATCCTTTACGCGAACGCTCCTCCTGTCTTCACTGCTACTAGAACTTGTTTTCTTCCGGGGTGATCCTGGACACGGGGGGTCCCATGTAGAAAAAAGCTGCAAAGCACCGACGAGTCAGATCGCTCGTTTCACTCCTTCATTTGATGCAGCGCGGAGCTTCTTCCGGGTGCTGACGTCTCTTAGGTTACAATGCCTTTTTATTGGATACAGGCATCATACAGTCATGTCCTCATTGGTTAGTTCATTTGTCAATCATTGCAGATCCTTATACCAATGTTGATTAGTATCAAATGGTATCATTTCCGCAACAATAGTAACTATGTATAATGGGGCATTTCATGTAACCTAAATGGTAATTTTTCCCATAAGTGTCAACTGTATGAATACAAAAGTTAAAAAGCACACACACACGCACACACACAAACAAACCTCAATCAAACACTAAATGTTAGTAAAATAATTTAATTAGATATGCAAGTTTAAAACTACTATTCAATTCATTTATAATGCATGCATGTATATTATATTTAATTAATCTACAAAAATTATGCACATAGCATTAATAAGAGGAAATGAATCTCTCTCTCTCTCTCTCTCTCTCTCTCTCTATATATATATATATATATATATATATATATATATATATATATATATATATATATATATATATATATATATATATATATATAAATAAAGAGATTCCATTGCAAACAGGAAAATGGTATTGCAAATAGAGGGGGGAATTAAGCTGGATTCAACCCAAAAAGGATGCAAATTCTAATTTTTCATTTAAGCCATTTGGGGATATTGTGTCTAATTTACACATCCATCTTGTCTCCTTTTGTAATAGAATTTTGTCAATGTCACCCGCTCGTGTACTCAATTTGACTGATTATATTCCAATAAAATGAAGGTCATCCGTTTTTGATCCGTGAAATTGGGCGAAATGTCTTGCTACTGGGCTGTCGATATTAAAATCTTTTATATCATCCCTGTGTTCTGTGATTCGAGAACAAAATTCTCTAATAAAATTTCCCACATAGAAATATTTACAAGAACAATATAAAAGATATATAACTCCTTTGGTGGAGCAATTAATAAAGGAATTAATCCTATATATTATCCCAGTATTAGTGCTGAATGTCTTGGCTCTCTGCATAAATTGACAGCAAACACAGTGACTACAAGGGGAGCTACCAATTATTTTTTGGGCATTAAGTTCTAACCAATTACATGTAGGAACTTTTGCAAATTCACTCTTTACGAGAAGATCTTTAAGATTATTTGGTCTCCTTGCTGTCATCAGTGGATAATCTCCCACATATTCATGGAGATTAGAGTCATTAGAAAGTAGATGCCAGTTGTTACTTAAGATAGTTTTTACTTTATTCCAATGGGCATTATACTTAGTGATGAATCTAATTTTATTCCCCTCAGCATTTTTGCTTTTTCTTTGATACAGAAGATCTTTTCTTTGTTGCTGAGATGCTCTAAAAAGAGCTCTTTTAACGCTCGTTTTAGAATAGCCTCTCTCATGGAAACGAGTCGCCATTTCTTTTGCCTGTTTTTTAAACACAGAGTCCTCAGAGCTAATTCTGCGTAAACGCAAAAATTGCCCATAGGGTATCCCCCTTTTTAAATTCTTAGGGTGGTGACTTGATCCCAAAAGGAGGCTATTCGTTGCAGTAGGTTTACGAAATACCTCTGTTTCAATTTTCCCTTCCTTTTTACTGATTTTTAAGTTAAGGAAGTTAATTGAATTATAGTCATAACTGCATGTCAGAAAAATGTTGAGATTATTACAATTTAAAAGGGAAAAAACTGGAGCCGATCATTTTCTGTACCATCACACAGAAGTAGGATGTCATCCACATATCTTATCCAGAGGGCTACATGTGCCTCAATTATATCACCACGTTCACCAAAAACCACCTGGTTTTCCCATCCTCCTAAATGTAGACATGCATATGTTGGGGCATATGTAGCCCCCATTGCTGTTCCTTGTTTCTGTTTAAAGCATTTGCTGTCAAAAATAAAAATATTATTTTCAAGTACAAATTTAAGTAGTTGAATTACAAATTGAGTGTGTTTCCTATAACCCAAACCTCTTGTGTTTTTTTATCACGTCTGTGGAATCTTGCACAAATGTGCGTAAGTCATTCACGAATGGCTGCAAAAATTTGTCAACGTAGTTACTAATTCCTTCAGTGGGACCCCCTATCCCAGAAATTATAGGGCGCCCTGGTGGATTCTTAATGGATTTATGTAACTTTGGTATCCAGTAAAAAAACGGTATTTTTGGTTTGTGATTATATAGAAAACTAAACTCTTGTCCTGTAATTAGATTATTCCTATGTGCTTCATTCAATATGTAAAGTAACTCATTATGAGATTTATGGAACTCTTCAAAGGAGGATTTAACATATTGGGTAGTATCCAGTAATTGCTGCATCGCTTCTTTAATGTAATATTCTTGATTAATAATAACCACATTGTCTCCTTTGTCGGCCGGTTTTATGACCAATTCTTTATGACTTAAAAGTTCTTGAAGGGCCCTATGTTCTTTTTTAGTAAGATTATCATTTACAATCCCTGTGGTTTGTATTTGCGGCAAATCATGCAAGACATTTTGGAAAAAAACTGAAGTATTAGGAATGGAGGAAAAAGAGGGCATGTATGTAGATTTTTCCTTTAAATCTGTTTTTGGAAGGATATCAGTAATCACATCATTCTGTTCAAATAATAAAGTTTCTAAACAATCCAAAGTGTCCCTCTCCTTACGACAAGCTAGATCAATTTGGACCCTTGGTGTCATAATAGTTTTCTCGCAAAAAGATGTAAGTCTTTGGTAACTTCAAAGAGGTCTAGGCTATTTGAAGGACAGAAACTTAATCCTTTTTCCAATACCTTCACATGTTCAAGATTTAAAGGAAATGATGAGAGATTAACTATACTCATTTTTTTGCACGGGCGCGCGCGCGTGCACGGGGAGGGAGCGGGTGGGAACCACTTACACTACAGAAACGGTTTTTTTTATTATGGGGAGAAAGGAGGGATAAAATCCCTGATTAAAGTCATCTAAGGGATCTGGGAGGGGGTGGGGGATTAGTCTTGGGGGGGGGGGGAAGCTACACTGCAGAAAAACCAAAAATAAAAAAATAATAAAAACATTTTTACATGCAAACTGGGTACTGGCAGACAGCTGCCAGTACCCAAGATGGCCCCCAATAAGGCAGAGGGGGAGGGTTAGAGAGCTGTTTTGGGGGGGATCAGGGAGGTTGGGGGCTAAGGGGGGGAATCTTACACAGCAGCATATGTAAATATGCTATGTATAAAAAAAGGATACCTTTTATTTTAGTACTGGCAGACTTTCTGCCAGTACTTAAGATGGCGGGGACAATTTTTGGGGTGGGGGAGGAAAGAGAGCTCTTTGGGAGGGATCAGGGGGTCTGATGTGTCAGGTGGGAAGCTGATCTCTACACTAAAGCTAAAATTAACCCTGCAAACTCCATACAAGCTACCTAATTAACCCCTTCATTGCTGGGCATAATTCACTTGTTGTGCGCAGTGGCATTTAGCGGCCTTCTAATTACCAAAAAGCAACACCAAATCCATATATGTCTGCTATTTTTGAACAAAGGAGACCCCAGAGAAGCATTTACAACCATTTGTGCCATAATTGCACAAAATGTTTGTAAATGATTTCAGTGAGAAATCTAAAATTTTGAAAAATTTAACGTTTTTCTTTATTTGATCGCATTTGGCGGTGAAATGGTGGCATGAAATATACCAAAATGGGCGTAGATCAATACTTTGGGTTGTCTACTACACTACACTAAAGATAAAATTACCCCAAAAAGCTCCCTACATGCTCCCTTATTAACCCCTTCCCTGCTGTGCATAATACACGCATGGTGCGCAGTGGCATTTAGCGGCCTTCTAATTACCAAAAAGCAACGTCAAAGCCATATATGTCTGCTATTTCTGAACAAAGTTGATTCCAGAGAAAAATTTACAACCATTTATGCCATAATTGCACAAGCTGTTTGTAAATAATTTCAGCGAGAATCCTAAAGTTTGTGAAAAAATTTGTGAAAAAGTGAACAATTGTTTTTATTTGATCGCATTTGGTGGTGAAATGGTGGCATGAAATATACCAAAATGGGCCTAGATCAATACTTTGGGATGTCTTCTAAAAAAAAATATATACATGTCAAGGGATATTCAGGTATTCCTGACAGATATCAGGGTTCCAATGTAACTAGCGCTCATTTTGAAAAAAAGTGGTTTGGAAATAGCAAAGTGCTACTTATATTTATTGCCCTATAACTTGCAAAAAAAAGCAAAGAACGTGTAAACATTGGGTATTTCTAAACTCTGGACAAAATTTAAAAATTATTTAGCATGGGTGTTTTTTGGTGGTTGTAGATGTGTAACAGATTTTGGGGGACAAAGTTAGAAAAAGTGTGTTTTTTTCCATTTTTTCCTCATATTTTATATTTTTTTTTATAGTAAATGATAAGATATGATGAAAATAATGGTATCTTTAGAAAGTCCATTTAATGGCGAGAAAAACGGTATATAATATGTGTGGGTACAGTAAAAGAGTAAGAGGAAAATTACAGCTAAACACAAACACTGCAAAAATGTAAAAATAGCCTTGGTCCCAAATGGACAGAAAATGGAAAAGTGCTGTGGTCATTAAGGGGTTAACCTGCCCGAGGAGGACGTCACCTATCTGACCCAACACACTACTTTTGCCATAAATAATTCCCTAAAATACCTTGGCATCAACGTCACCCCTTCCTTAATAGATCTTTTTGACCACAGCTACCTTTTCCTCCAAAATGAAAATCGTAAACTTCTCGACTCTTGACATAAACTAGAATCACCTCTATCTTAAAAAGGTGGCTGGGAAGAAAAGAAGGGCGACTCCTAGTGCATGGTTATATGATGTATAATATGAACCCCGTAAGTGGATCCCAAGTTAAGGGGTACTCACAGTTTGGAGCGCACACAATAGTGCAAGTTTTGCCTACTGGGTATATTTCAGTGACCCAGTGCACATATAGATATCGAAGAGATATATGAACAATCCAAATGTATCCTCTGATGGTATATACGAACAGCTGTAAAAGATAAGGAGACTCCAGGTATTGAAAAAAGTAAAAAACTTTATATAATGCTAAAAAAATATAATAGAAATTGAAGTGTACAATAATAAAATGTTTTAAAAACAAATCAGTATATTATGCTAGTAGGCATGCAACATTTTCACATTCAATATAAGGAGCCGTCACAACATACTTTCCAGATAATGATGGGAGATGCTTCACTTGGGCTCGTCTTTATATAATCAATAACAAGCTGCTATAGACATGCTTGGGTACACCTATTTCTGGCAGATTTACATAACTTATATCGCTAAATTAACTTATATTTTATTATTTCAAGTTATGCTAGGATATGGGTTCTTTTCTTATACATTTGTAGCTAGAGTTCATAGTTTCATGGTTATTTAAGTTCCCCTGTTCTATATATATATTTGACGTCAGGGTCTCTTATATATACATAGTAGATAACATAGTAACATAGTAGATAAGGTTGAAAAAAGACTGAAGTCCATCGAGTTCAACCTATACAAATCTAAAATACTTACAAAAAGCTCCAGTTAAGCTTAAATAACCCCATTAAAATGTGACCCATTTAATACTAGCAATCATATCCATGAATTTTGTTTATATACAGAAATTTATCCAGACTATTTTTAAATGTATCTAGGGTATTGGCATTCACCACCTCCTTTGGTAATGAGTTCCACAATTTTATTGCTCTTACAGTGAAAAAACGTTTCCGTTGTAGGAGATTAAATCTCCTTTCCTCCAACCTTAAATTATGACCTCTTGTCAGAAACAATTTTCTTGGAATAAACAGAGCTTCTGCCATCTCTGTATATGGGCCTTGAATATATTTATATAGAGTAATCATGTCACCTCTCAAGCACCTTTTTTCTAAAGAAAACAGACCCAGTTTGGCTAACCTCTCCTCATAGGTTAATTTCTCCAATCCCCTTATTAGCTTTGTGGCCCTTCTCTGAACTTTTTCTAGTTCTGCAATATCTTTTTTAGCAATCGGTCCCCAGAACTGCACTCCAAACTCAAGGTGAGGTCTTACCAGGGCTTTATATAATGACAGAATTATGCTTTCCTCCCTTGAATCAATGCCTCTTTTAATACATGCTAGTATCTTATTAGCCTTTGAAGCCGCTGCCCTGCATTGTGCACCCATCTTTAGCTTGTTATCTATTACTACTCCCAAATCCCTTTCCTCCTGTGTTTGGCTAAGTCTTGTCCCATTTAAAAAATATGTAGCCTGCTTATTTTTACTTCCAAAATGTAGAACCTTGCATTTTTCCGTATTAAATCTCATTTTCCATTCACTTGCCCATAGTTCTAATTTTAGCAAATCCCTTTGTAAAGAGAGTTCGTCCTGCTCTGACCTAATGACTTTACTTAACTTAGTATCATCTGCAAAAATAGAGAGGCAGTCAAAAATAGGCTGGAACTAAGGTTCTAGGAGCGAGAGGGAAAAGCAAAACCCCTTATAATTCAGCCTATGCCTGATCTGTTATCAAGCAAAACAAAGCCGCAAGAAACTAGATCCTGCCATGCAGTATTGTAGAGTGCCCTTGTAAGTGGATCCATAAGATTGTTCGCCTTGTCAGAGAGCAGAAGCTTGGTCAGAATCAGAAAGCCTCTCACCTCCCACTGTAAGTGTTTCCCATATGAAAGGTAAATAAGCCCCAGCGCTCGCATGCGGGAGTCGGCCGCACCTCCCCGGTGCGTGCTTATGGGTAAGGGATCTAGCTTAAAGTGACATGGGTTGTTACATGGGCTTGGAGGAAGATAGTGCTGCATGTCGTAGGTGTTCCCCTGCTTCGTTGTTGGAAGATCTTCAGTGGTGAGTGGTGAACTGTCTGTGCAGCAGAGTTCCGTTGCCTTGCCCAGTCTGTCCACTGTATTCTGTGCCGAAGCCCTCTGGGGCACAGTGAGCTGCTTCACAATGGGTGAGTCCTCCCTCTGATCAGTAGTGTCAGCTCCAGAGCTTGGTCGGAGTCCGGTGCCATCTTGCATGAGCGCATCTCTAATAGTAGCTAGGAGATCATTAAACTGTCCATCGATCTTGTGTTCTAGACCCTCCAATAATATGGTAGCGTTTATGTAAAACTCCTCCATCATGGATTAATAGTAAGAAGCTTTACCCAGCAAGTTGGATGTAAAACCGGGGGGGAGGATGTTAGAAGTGTAACCTAGGCCGACAGAACATGTCCCGATTAGTTTGGGTTTATTGATAGCAGGATTCAAAAGATAGAAGTATCATCCGACTCCAAAACTTCTTTACAGGCGATATTCAGAGCTATTATGATGGATGGCATAGCAATAGCGAGATAATCCGTAGATTGTTTATGTTGCCTTAGGAGCTACTGAACTCAGCGTCTGAACATGGCTGTGGCTTGGACACGCCCCCGGGAGTCAAGATAATTTACCCCCTTTACCCTATATATGTTCGCTCAAACTGTTATATATTGTTGTATGTTCAGATAGATGTACCCTGTTACCAATGTGCCATCCATACATCTCTATATGCGATCCCATAGTCCTTAGTCATACAAACACTCCATTCTAGCATATGTTTTATTCATATGTTTACTCTGCGTCCCTCTATACGCTTTTATAAATAAGAAGATGCTTTACTTAGCAATACCTTCTAATATTTCTCCGCCGACTGTATCTCCCCTCACCCTTTTCCGCTCTACATGTGTGAGCGGGTCATATCTACTACCCCTTACCTGTCTTTGTCCAGTGGTGACAACAACCCCTGAGGGGAGATACTGCATAAGTCCCTTTTACCATATGGATCCAATGGTTTTATATTCCCTTACCAACCCAGTCTTCAACTTATATTTCTTTATTTTCCATTTCAGCCTCACCCCCTTCGATTTCACTCCTGTTCCCCCCCCCCCCTCCCCGACACCATTGAGCCTACTTTGTAGGCAAGGAAAATGAATCCCATAAAAACATTTATTTTCTTTTGGCATGACAACCACCTAATCCATTCATCAACATTATTTTTTTTTAGTGATCTCAACAATATTGTGATATTAAATGTACGCAGATATGTGTTCAATTGTTCTTCTTTAGATAATTTGGATTTGTTGATGAGTGTACCACATTTGTTTCCAGGAGAATGACATGGTATTCATGATGGTTGACACTTATTTCATAATTATTGTTGATAAATATATTTAATGTTATATACTATACCAAGCCCAAAAGTGGCTATAGACCCAATTTACTTACCTCCGACGAGTATTTATATTATACCATGGTCCAAGAGTGGCCTACTATTTTCAGAGGAGGTATATATCAATATAAAAATTAGGATATCGTTATTTTTGCCCATTACATTTTGAATCTGTATTTACCTGATTATACACTGTTTACTATTGTGAATGATATCCCAAAGTTTGTAATACCTAAGTTTTCATACACTGTATATATTTATAATATCCTCAATAAAAATTATTTAAAAAAATAACATAATTTATGTAAGAACTTACCTGATAAATTCATTTCTTTCATATTAACAAGAGTCCATGAGCTAGTGACGTATGGGATATACATTCCTACCAGGAGGGGCAAAGTTTCCCAAACCTTAAAATGCCTATAAATACACCCCTCACCACACCCACAAATCAGTTTAACGAATAGCCAAGAAGTGGGGTGATAAGAAAAAAAGTGCGAAGCATATAAAATAAGGAATTGGAATAATTGTGCTTTATACAAAAAAATCATAACCACCACAGAAAAGGGTGGGCCTCATGGACTCTTGTTAATATGAAAGAAATGAATTTATCAGGTAAGTTCTTACATAAATTATGTTTTCTTTCATGTAATTAACAAGAGTCCATGAGCTAGTGACGTATGGGATAATGACTACCCAAGATGTGGATCTTTCCACACAAGAGTCACTAGAGAGGGAGGGATAAAATAAAGACAGCCAATTCCTGCTGAAAATAATCCACACCCAAAATAAAGTTTAACAAAAAACATAAGCAGAAGATTCAAACTGAAACCGCTGCCTGAAGAACTTTTCTACCAAAAACTGCTTCAGAAGAAGAAAATACATCAAAATGGTAGAATTTAGTAAAAGTATGCAAAGAGGACCAAGTTGCTGCTTTGCAGATCTGGTCAACCAAAGCTTCATTCCTAAACGCCCAGGAAGTAGATACTGACCTAGTAGAATGAGCTGTAATTCTCTGAGGCGGAATTTTACCCGACTCAACATAGGCAAGATGAATTAAAGATTTCAACCAAGATGCCAAAGAAATGGCAGAAGCTTTCTGGCCTTTCCTAGAACCGGAAAAGATAACAAATAGACTAGAAGTCTTACGGAAAGATTTCGTAGCTTCAACATAATATTTCAAAGCTCTAACAACATCCAAAGAATGCAACGATTTCTCCTTAGAATTCTTAGGATTAGGACATAATGAAGGAACCACAATTTCTCTACTAATGTTGTTGGAATTCACAACTTTAGGTAAAAATTCAAAAGACGTTCGCAACACCGCCTTATCCTGATAAAAAATCAGAAAAGGAGACTCACACGAAAGAGCAGATAATTCAGAAACTCTTCTAGCAGAAGAGATGGCCAAAAGGAACAAAACTTTCCAAGAAAGTAATTTAATGTCCAATGAATGCATAGGTTCAAACGGAGGAGCTTGAAGAGCTCCCAGAACCAAATTCAAACTCCAAGGAGGAGAAATTGACTTAATGACAGGTTTTATACGAACCAAAGCTTGTACAAAACAATGAATATCAGGAAGAATAGCAATCTTTCTGTGAAAAAGAACAGAAAGAGCGGAGATTTGTCCTTTCAAAGAACTTGCGGACAAACCCTTATCTAAACCATCCTGAAGAAACTGTAAAATTCTCGGTATTCTAAAAGAATGCCAAGAAAAATGATGAGAAAGACACCAAGAAATATAAGTCTTCCAGACTCTATAATATATCTCTCGAGATACAGATTTACGAGCCTGTAACATAGTATTAATCACGGAGTCAGAGAAACCTCTATGACCAAGAATCAAGCGTTCAATCTCCATACCTTTAAATTTAAGGATTTCAGATCCGGATGGAAAAGAGGACCTTGTGACAGAAGGTCTGGTCTTAACGGAAGAGTCCATGGTTGGCAAGATGCC
This sequence comes from Bombina bombina, assembly GCF_027579735.1. Taxonomy (NCBI): domain Eukaryota; kingdom Metazoa; phylum Chordata; class Amphibia; order Anura; family Bombinatoridae; genus Bombina; species Bombina bombina. The sequence continues at coordinate 1,074,506,083 of NC_069503.1, read as the reverse complement.
ATCCGGACAAGATCCGCATACCAAAACCTGTGAGGCCATGCCGGAGCTATTAGCCCCTGGAAAGAAATGGAAAGTAGAGTTGATTTAGAAGCCATATCAGCATTCCAGGTCTTAAGCCATAAAGCTCTTCTGGCTAAGATAGCCAGAGACATAAACCTAACATCAACTCTAATAATATCAAAAATGGCATCACAGATGAAATTATTAGCATGCTGGAGAAGAATAATAATATCATGAGAATCACGATTTGTTACTTGTTGCGCTAGAGTTTCCAACCAAAAAGTTGAAGCTGCAGCAACATCAGCCAATGATATAGCAGGTCTAAGAAGATTACCTGAACATAGATAAGCTTTTCTTAGAAAAGATTCAATTTTTCTATCTAAAGGATCCTTAAACGAGGTACCATCTGACGTAGGAATGGTAGTACGTTTAGCAAGGGTAGAAATAGCCCCATCAACTTTAGGGATTTTGTCCCAAAATTCTAACCTGTCAGGCGGAACAGGATATAATTGCTTAAAACGTTTAGAAGGAGTAAATGAATTACCCAATTTATCCCATTCCTTAGAAATTACTGCAGAAATAGCATTAGGAACAGGAAAGACTTCTGGAATAACCGCAGGAGCTTTAAAAACTTTATCCAAACGTATAGAATTAGTATCAAGAGGACTAGAATCCTCTATTTCTAAAGCAATTAGTACTTCTTTAAGTAAAGAGCGAATAAATTCCATCTTAAATAAATATGAAGATTTATCAGCATCAATCTCTGAGATAGAATCCTCTGAACCAGAAGAGTCCAAAGAATCAGAATGATGGTGTTCATTTAAAAATTCATCTGTAGAGAGAGAAGATTTAAAAGACTTTTTACGTTTACTAGAAGGAGAAATAACAGACAAAGCCTTCTTTATGGATTCAGAAACAAAATCTCTTATGTTATCAGGAACATTCTGCACCTTAGATGTTGAGGGAACTGCAACAGGCAATGGTACATCACTAAAGGAAATATTATCTGCTTTAACAAGTTTGTCATGACAATTATTACAAACAACAGCTGGAGGAATAGCTACCAAAAGTTTACAGCAGATACACTTAGCTTTGGTAGATCCAGCAGGCAGTGGTTTTCCTGTAGTATCTTCTGGCTCAGATGCAACGTGAGACATCTTGCAATATGTAAGAGAAAAAACAACATATAAAGCAAAATAGATCAAATTCCTTATAAGACAGTTTCAGGAATGGGAAAAAAATGCCAAACATCAAGCTTCTAGCAACCAGAAGCAAATGAAAAATGAGACTGAAATAATGTGGAGACAAAAGCGACGCCCATATTTTTTGGCGCCAAATAAGACGCCCACATTATTTGGCGCCTAAATGCTTTTGGCGCCAAAAATGACGCCACATCCGGAACGCCGACATTTTTGGCGCAAAATAACGTCAAAAATGACGCAACTTCCGGCGACACGTATGACGCCGGAAACGGAAAAGAATTTTTGCGCCAAAAAAGTCCGCGCCAAGAATGACGCAATAAAATGAAGCATTTTCAGCCCCCGCGAGCCTAACAGCCCACAGGGAAAAAAGTCAAATTTTTGAGGTAAGAAAAAAACATGATAATTTAAAGCATAATCCCAAATATGAAACTGACTGTCTGGAAATAAGGAAAGTTGAACATTCTGAGTCAAGGCAAATAAATGTTTGAATACATATATTTAGAACTTTATAAATAAAGTGCCCAACCATAGCTTAGAGTGTCACAGAAAATAAGACTTACTTACCCCAGGACACTCATCTACATGTTTGTAGAAAGCCAAACCAGTACTGAAAAGAGAATCAGTAGAGGAAATGGTAAATATAAGAGTATATCGTCGATCTGAAAAGGGAGGTAAGAGATGAATCTCTACGACCGATAACAGAGAACCTTATGAAATAGACCCCGTAGAAGGAGATCACTGCATTCAATAGGCAATACTCCTCACATCCCTCTGACATTCACTGCACGCTGAGAGGAAAACCGGGCTCCAACTTGCTGCGGAGCGCATATCAACGTAGAATCTAGCACAAACTTACTTCACCACCTCCCTTGGAGGCAAAGTTTGTAAAACTGATTTGTGGGTGTGGTGAGGGGTGTATTTATAGGCATTTTAAGGTTTGGGAAACTTTGCCCCTCCTGGTAGGAATGTATATCCCATACGTCACTAGCTCATGGACTCTTGTTAATTACATGAAAGAAATATATATATCAGTATAACATGCTACACATTTGTCGGCATTAACCACGCCGTTTCCTCAGGCTAACCTTTCTTTTCTTCCCATTTTCCAGATTGCTGAATCTTCCATCGATTCTAGGAGGAGCTGCCCTTACCTGTGCACAGTATACTGAGTTCCCAGATTGTTTTCCTTGGCATTACCTTTGCCGCTCACTTTGTGAGTATTATTTCATTATTTGTACCCCCATTCAACAAACCTATTGGCTACACTAGGAGGCGCCCTTTCCTTTTATTTATATCTTAAAAAGGAGGCTGGTGGAATGGGTGTCCCCAATTTAACCAATTATTATAGAGCAGCCGACCTAGCACGAATTGTGGCCTGGAACCATCGCTCTTTCTCTAAACCGTGGGTCCAGCTGGAAGACTCCCTCCTTACAGTGCTTAACTTAGATGAGATTTGCTGGATACCAAAAAGATACCAAAAAGACATAGACCACCATCGTGCAAACTCAACTACTACATAGCATCCACTCTCTGAGTATGGGACCAGACAATAAAACTTTATAAAACCCTTTTCAGTCCTGTTTCCCCTTTAACACCTTTATTAAACAACCCTTCATTCCTTCAACCTGATCTGATACATATACCTCACTCAACAGACCGACAACCGCCCTTCCCAATATTCCGACTATTCTAAGATGGACACTTTCGAACCCAAGCTGACTAAAAGTAAAATTTAGGCCCGCCTTTTCACAAATGGATTTTCAAATTGTGCACATGTCTGCAGCACTATATGGCAGCAGTTTTGCAACAATATTATACATTAGCAAGAGCACTAGATGGCAGCCCTACTTCCTGTCATGTACTGCTTCAGACATGTGCACACTACCTACCTAGGTATCTCTGCGACAAAGAATAACATGAGAACAAAGTAAATTTGATAATAGAAGTAAATTGGAAACTTTTTTAAATTGTATTCTCTATCTGAATAATGAAAAACATTTTGGGTTTCGTGTCCTTTTAAAATCTCAAGGAGTTTACTGTCCCTTTAATGTTTGCACTTTATCGCTAGGGGTAATGTCTCCAGGGGTAATGGCTCCATTGCTGCCCTTTCCTAGGGGTAATGTCTCCAGGGCAGCAATGGAGCAATTAGTGATACAAGCCAGCAGCAGCACAGAGTTTTTTTTCCCATTTTTGGCTTCTTTTGTTTGTGGGATCAGCATTGGCTAAGAACAAATATGAAGTTTACATTTTTATTGGCTAAGGCAGGAGTCAATCAATTTATAATTACTATTGGATAATGTAAAACTAAAAGCTTTTCCTGCCTTTAATTTAATATACAAACCAGCATTTTTGTCCCGTACATTTTATTTATTCATTAAAGGCACTGCTTGCTTCTCATATTTCTGCTGAATTCTAAAAATAACCAATATTTTAGTATTTGTCCGAAAATGAATGTGCATGTCTGTATTTCTTCTTTCTTTATTTTTATTATCTACATTGAAATGAAACATAAAAATACTGTCTGGGTGGTAATTATAACCTTTGAAAATTAGCCCTCGCCTTCCTATCCCTTTATCTTTCCTATGTTCTCAGATGACCTCGCATCCTGATTGAACTTATGTTTAATGACGGAGTGCAAGGGGGTTATGTATTTTTTCATTTCCCTACTACCCCACGGTTTTTCATGTTAGTTCACATAATGTTATTTTACATTCTAGTTAACTGTTTTCTTCCCCTGTTGCTGTATTCTCAATACAACGGCTCAGTTTGGTTGCTGATATTATCTATTTTTATCATTCTTTATATAGATTGCACTAGCATATTCCCCAGGGATGCCATGAATTCATGAGAATAAATAAGAAATATAACAATACAAAAAACTTAGTTTATGGGAACATACATTGCATTGCTTTTATAGGCTGATGTTATCAACCACATGCAATAAGGATGGCTTCTACAGCTATTATTAACACCTTCATTTCCAAAAAGACTTTAATAGAAAAAAGAAAACATTTTTATTAATATAAAGCAACATTTTAAAAATGCATTAGTTTTTAAAAATTTTTTTTATTAATTCATGAATTTTTATTTATTTATATATTTTTAAAAATATTCAAGTGCGGGAAAGAAAACCTTCCTTTTTGCTTTTATACTTATGACGGTGTATTCCTGCCTCTCAATAGTAGTGTGGGAATTACCCTTATAGTGATCATTTAAAGGGACACTGAACCCAAATTTTTTCTTTCGGGATTCAGATAGAGCATTAAATTTTAACTAACGTTCTACTTTACTCCTATTATCAAATTTTCTTCATTCTCTTGGTATCTTTATTTGAAATGCAAGAATGTAAGTTTAGATGCCGGCCCATTTTGGTGAACAACCTGGGTTGTCCTTGCTGATTGGTGGATAAATTCATCCACCAATAAAAAAGTGCTATCCAGAGTTCTGAACCCAAAAAAAAAGGTTAGATGCCTTCTTTTTCAAATAAAGATAGCAAGAGAATGAATAGAAATTGATAACAGGAGTAAATTAGAAAGTTGCTTAAAATTGCATGCTCTATCTGAATCACAAAAGAAAAAAAATTGGGTTCATTGTCCCTTATGTATATTTTGCTATTTTTATATATGTATTTTTAATAGAGGTAGCCATTTAAAAAAAATATTTTTTATATAATGTTCTTTTATATGAACAAAAGATTTGCTTTAGATAAAGAGTCTGTGAAGATCCAAAGTGAACACAGATTTATAGTTTAGAGACCTTAAAGGGACATTAAACCCAAACAATGTATTTATTCAGATATAGAATACAATTTAAAACAACTTTCCAATTTACTTCTATTATCTAATTTGCTTCATTCTTTAGATATTCTTTGTTGAAGAAATAGCAATGCACGGGGTGAGCCAATCACACAAGGTGTCTATGTGCAGCCACCAATCAGCAGCTACTGAGCCTATTTAGATGTGATTTTCAAGGATATCAAGAGAATGAAGCAAATAAGATAATAGAAGTAAATTGGAAAGTTGTTTAAAATCAAATGATCTTTCTAAATCATGAAAGAAAAACATTTCGGTCAATCTCGATCACTGGGCTTTACATTAGATTATCAGTATATTAGTTATTATACAATGCATTATACATTTTATCATCAATGACATCTAGGGCACAATTCTAAAAAAATTCTGGGCTAGAAGTGGTTTTCCACGTAGACACTCACAGGGACAGCCCTCATGCAATTCTATAAAAAAAAGGGGCTGTTCCTGTCGGTGTCAAGATGACTCCCATATAAAAATAGTGCAGCTTGCTAGAAAGGGAAACTTTGCTGGGGAGAGTAAAGTTAGCAGGGAGAAGGGGTCATACTTTAAAATTAAATCCTGCAGCCAATACAGATCAGATTACTCTGTTTTCAGTGTATAGTACCTTATAATTTCCTCTGTTTTGTGCACATGTGATTTTATATTATAGTAATAAATGTCTTGCATATTTTAAACTATTTTGCCACCTTTTCAGTTGTTTACAGAATACAACAACAACTTTCAGCTACACCCATGAAATGTCCCTGTTCACCTCATTAGCAGAGGCGGGGAAACTAATTTTACAATAAGTAAATATGAAATTAACAGCGTTTACTTATATTACTATTTCAATTTCAATACAAATGTTAATTTTTCCCTAAAATACGATTTTGCTATTTTTAATGCGATTAAACAATACAATTTTTTTTTACTGCATAATTATATTTCAATACCTCATATATTAGTTTTATATGATTTGAAATTTCTATTTTTTTTGTGAGCCCTATTGTAAGGTATCCATCACCATCACATACTTAAAAGCAGGGAAGACCATATTAGAACAGGGGCGTCATAGTACTGGAGAGATTTCTTATAAGATCTCACAAGGCCAGAGAGCTTTATAAAAAACGCCCTAGAATCATATAAAAAATAACTGCTAATGTCACTGATGACATAGCACATGGCTACTAATGTTTCCTTTTCACTAAGATAACTGAGGAAATTATAGATGAAGAGATTTTCTATGAATTTCCGCACATAATCTTCCCTTTACAAGGCTCCTCAGCAATGTCATGAGCTAGCTCAATGTGTAGTACAGATGTTTATGTAAAACTGGACACATGATACATAAATACATATATACACATATATAAATATATACACACATATAAACACACACAAAAACACACATATATATATATATACACACATATAAACACACACACACACACATATATATATATATATATATATATATATATATATATATATATATATATATATATATATATATACACACATATAAACACACACAAAAACACACATATATATATATATACACACATATAAACACACACACACATATATATATATATATATATATATATATACACACATATAAACACACATATATATATATATATATATATATATATATATACACACACACATATCATAGTTGCCAACATTTGAAAAAAAATTCCAGGGACACTTTGCAGCTATCAATTACTTGCATGAAATGTTTTACCACACCCCCTGCCCTAAAGTACCGCCCACTTTACCAAACCCACATAATTAGCATAATTTAGCTCCGCCGATTTGTTATGGGCTGATATATACATATATATATATATATATATATATATATATATATATATATATATATATATATATATATCTGCCACTGTTATATACAGTTTATTAGTCATTATCTAATATGTTGGTTCTGTAAGTACTGATATTTTGTAGTAAAGCTTCAGAAGCTTTACTGCAAAATATCTGTACTTACAGAACCAACAGATAATAACAAATAAACTGTATATAACAGTGGCAGATCATTTGCTAATATCAGCCAGGGTAATTAAAAAATTAAGAAGCTTTACTGAAAAATATCTGTACCAGCAGATATAACAAATAAACTGTATATAACAGTTGCAGATCATTTGCTAATATCAGGGGTATTAATTAAAAAATTAAGAAGCTTTACTTCATTTTTTTAATTACCCCTCAGATTTGCGAATTAATATCTACCTGCTGCTGGTTCTGTTACTAACACAGTTAGTTTATAATTTGTCATTTTTTATTAACCTTTTTTCTAGCATAACAGACTAAGTCTGACAAGTAGTCAAAAGTCACAGAATATTTGTTTTATTAATATTTTTTAAATAATTCATTGGTGATTCACGGTGTATCAACAGCTGGCTAAAACTTTTTATTGCAGCCGGTTCATTTAGGGCTGAGTCTCACCTCGTCCAGATCGGCTGTCTCTACACTAAGTCAGGCAGATGATTTTTTTTAGGGTGTGCGACACAGACACTCTCAGTTCAGACTCAGCTCTGTCAGACAGTGTCCTCCTGCTGCCGCGTGTGTTGGAAGGCTCAGTTGTGCACTGCTCTAGTGAGCGGCAATGCGGGGTGGTCACGTGAGATGCCTGGTGACGTCACTGGTGTGCTCGTCGCAGTGCTGACAGCGCAAGAATGAAAAATTCAAAGGAGATGGAGCTCAGAGTGGCACACACACGGGATTGCGCTAGATAACTCAAAAGCGCTGCAGCTGCCTGCTACTCTTGCCGGGACAGTCCGGGACATTTAAATGCCCGGGACCCGGTCCCAAATTCCGGGACTGTCCCGGCAAAACGGGACAGTTGGCAAGTATGACATATAAACACACACATATATAAATATATACACACATTTAAACACACATATACACACACACACACATATATATATATACACATACACATATTTAGACATGTTTGTATCTCTATGTTAAAACCCTTTGCATGTCTTTTTTTTTTTATAACACCTGAGCCCTTATTTTTTTATCAGATAGTGTTATTATGAGTGTAAATGTACTTTTGAATGTATTTTTAATGTGTTTTGTGACACGTTTTTGTTTTGCGTAACAGTTAACCAGAGCTCTGAGGACCTGGACAAGATAATCATACTAGCGTAAAACGCGATTGTGCTCACGTGCCTGCTTTCCGATGCGAGCAGACAGCCTCGATAAACCCGATATTGCTTGCGTGAAACAACTCCCCACTCATAATCTGTCCCTTTGTGTTGTCTGATTACAGCCTGCTGCACATTTGCAGATGAGATTACTGCATTTTTTAATACAGGTGGCCCTCGGTTTACAACAATTCAATTTGCACCGTTTCAGAATAACAACCTTTTTTTCAGTCATGTGACTGTTATTGAAAAGCATTGAGAAGCAGTGCATTCATTAAAATAGCCAGTAGGTGGAGCTGTCTGCTTGTGATGCAGCAAAGATATGCAAGCCAAGCACACAAGCAGGCTGAAATTAATCAGTGTGGCTAGCTAGACCTGAGTGATCAAGCAGCTTTCAAAGGAACAAGATCTTCCTGTCTATAAATCCGTCCAGATTGGAATGCATAGAAAGAACTGTTTGCAAAAAAATTCAAGTAAAATCTGTGTTGTGTGATTTTTTTATTTGGTTTATAATGCTGTTTTTGCAAATGTTTTTGTTCATTTAACTTAGTTTAAATATATATTATATGTCTAATGCTATTTAGTATTTAAAGTCTTCATTTCAAAGCTTTAAAAATAATGTATTAGGTGTTACTTATGACAATTTTGACAATTTTGAGAGGGCCCTGGAATCTAACGCCCTCACTTCCCATTGACTTACATTATAAACTGGGTTTCAATTTACAACGGTTTCGATTTACAACCATTCCTTCTGGAACCTAACCCCAGCGTAAACTGAGGGCTACCTGTACTACTGAGAGAACAAATTTTTACATGTTGAAAATGTAGAAGTCAAACAAAGGGAAACTGTAGTGCAATATATATATATATATATATATATATATATATATATATGTGTTAATTTTGTCGACTAAAACTAGACTAAAATGAGCATAAAATTAAAGAAATTCTGATGACTAAAATACGACTAAAACTAAATCAAAATTACATTTTAGTCAAAAGACTATAACTAAAACTAAATCAAAATTTGCTGTCATTATGCAAGATGTTATAATTAGTCCATATCTAATTACTGCTCTTTTGTAAAAAAAAAAAAAAAAAAAAGTATATAATGAGTTTGGAAGTTCTAGAGCAGTGTTAATTTAGTTGCCAACATTTTTTCGAATCTGTGAACAATCAATTGATTCTTCCTATAGAAATAATAATAACCCACGAGTATGGGTTTAAGTTATGCTGTGCCTGTGCTAGCTGCAGAAAGTTTTTGTTGTGTTGAGTTACTTGATACTTATTTTAATTATTGAAAACTGTTTAAGTTTTTATATTGGGTAATATGGGCAATGGCGTTACAGCCAATACAGTTTACAGTTTGTTTTTTTATATTTTAAAGTTGCACTTATGTTTGTTTATGAAACTTGGTTTTATTTAATTTCAAGTTTAATAAAAACATTATATATCACAAAGGCTAAATCTGTGTCTGTTTTGTATGTTTAAACCTTAAAATAATAAATAATAACATGAGTTTGGAAATTATAGAGAAATGCTCAAATAATGCATTACACTTTAACTAAACCCCTTCGATTTTAGTCGACAAAAATCTGCTGGAGATTTAGTCAAATAAAACTAGACTAAAACTAAAACAATTTGGGGGGTCGATCCGATATAAATCGTCGCCCGCAAAAGCCGGCAACGCCAATATTTGCGCGGGTTTGGTATCACATATACGGCGTAACCTAGAAGTTACGCCCGTATATTTCTGCCGTCGCCCGCAGTTTTTTGGGCCATAGGCAGGTATACCAAACCCGCGCAGTTTGGTATCCAATATGCAGCGTAAGGACTTACGTGGCGAAAATGGAGAAAACTTACTCCATTTTCACCTCGCCACAAAAAGCAGCCGTAAGAAGCCTTACGCTGACTATTGGAGCCCCGTAACTCCCTAAACTAACTAGAAAATAAACCTAACACCTAACGCATGCGCAATGTCTATCTCCCTGTCAACCGCGATCTGCTAAAATAAACCTAACACCTAACGCATGCGCAATGTCTATCTCCCTGTCAACCGCGATCCCCCCCCCCCCCCGAAATCCCTAATAAAGTTATTACCCCCTAAACCGCCGCTCCCGGACCCCGCCGCCATCTACATAAACTAACCCCCTACTGTGAGCCTCTAAAACCGCCGCCATCTACCTTATCTATCCCCTAATCTGACCCCTTACACCGCCGCCACCTATATAAAAATTATTAACCCCTAATCTAATCCCCCTATACCGCCGCCAGCTATATTAATATTATTAACCCCTAATGTAAGCCCCTTACGCCGCCGCCATCTCTATTAAAATGATTAACCCCTAATTTAATCTACCTACCCCGCCGCCAGCTATATTATCTATATTAACCCTAAGTATATTATAGTTAATATAGTTATTACATTATATATATTAACTATATTAACCCTAATTATATTATGGTTAATATAGTTAATATAGTTACTATAGTATTTATATTAACTATATTAACTCTATCTAACCCTAACACCCCTAACTAAATTTATATTAAATTAATCTAATTAATTTATAAACTAAAATATTCCTATTTAAATCTAAATACTTACCTATAAAATAAACCCTAAGATAGCTACAATATAATTAATAATTACATTGTAGCTATGTTAGGGTTAATATTTATTTTACAGGTAAATTGTTAATTATTTTAACTAGGTATAATAGATATTAAATAGTTATTAACTATTTAATATCTACCTAGTTAAAATAATTACCCAATTACCTGTAAAATAAATCCTAACCTAAGTTACAAATACACCTACACTATCAATAAATTTAATAAACTACAAACATCTATCTAAAAATACAATTAAATTAACTAAACTAAATTACAAAAAAAAAAAAACACTAAATTACAAAAAATAAAAAAAAGATTACAAGATATTTAAGCTAATTACACCTATTCTAAGCCCCCTAATAAAATAATAAACCCCCAAAATAAAAAAAATTCCCTGCCCTATTCTAAATTCAACAAATTTCAAAGCTCTTTACCTTACCAGCCCTTAAAAGGGCCTTTTGTGGGGCATGCCCCAAAGAATTCAGCTCTTTTGCATACAACAAATACAATACCCCCCCCCCATTACAACCCACCACCCACATACCCCTATTCTAAACCCACCCAAACCCCCCTTAAAAAAGCCTAACACTACCCCCCTGAAGATCTCCCTACCTTGTCTTCACCACACCGGGCCGAACTCCTGATCCGATCCGGGCGATGTCTTCCTCCAAGCGGCAAAGAAGAATTCTTCCTCCGGCGATGTCATCCTCCAAGCGGCAAAGAAGAATTCTTCCTCCGGCGACGTCTTCCTCCAAGCGGCAGCAAAGTCTTCATTCTTCCGGCGGCATCTTCAATCTTCTTTCTTCGCTCCGCCGCCGCGGAGCATCCATCCCGGCCGACTGCTGAACTTGGAATGAGGTACCTTTAAATGACGTCAGCCAATCGGAATTAAGTTAAAAAAATCTGATTGGCTGATTGAATCAGCCAATCAGATTCAAGTTCAATCCGATTGGCTGATCCAATCAGCCAATCAGATTGAGCTCGCATTCTATTGGCTGTTCCGATCAGCCAATAGAATGCGAGCTCAATCTGATTGGCTGATTGGATCAGCCAATCGGATTGAACTTGAATCTGATTGGCTGATTCAATCAGCCAATCAGATTTTTTTAACTTAATTCCGATTGGCTGATAGAATCCTATCAGCCAATCGGAATTCGGCGGACGCCATCTTGGATGACGTCATTTAAAGGTACCTCATTCCAAGTTCAGCAGTCGGCCTGGATGGATGCTCCGCGGCGGCGGAGCGAAGAAAGAAGATTGAAGATGCCGCCGGAAGAATGAAGACTTTGCTGCCGCTTGGAGGAAGACGTCGCCGGAGGAAGAATTCTTCTTTGCCGCTTGGAGGATGACATCGCCGGAGGAAGAATTCTTCTTTGCCGCTTGGAGGAAGACATCGCCCGGATCAGATCAGGAGTTCGGCCCGGTGTGGTGAAGACAAGGTAGGGAGATCTTCAGGGGGGTAGTGTTAGGCTTTTTTAAGGGGGGTTTGGGTGGGTTTAGAATAGGGGTATGTGGGTGGTGGGTTGTAATGGGGGGGGGGTATTGTATTTGTTGTATGCAAAAGAGCTGAATTCTTTGGGGCATGCCCCACAAAAGGCCCTTTTAAGGGCTGGTAAGGTAAAGAGCTTTGAAATTTGTTGAATTTAGAATAGCGCAGGGAATTTTTTTATTTTGGGGGTTTATTATTTTATTAGGGGGCTTAGAATAGGTGTAATTAGCTTAAATATCTTGTAATCTTTTTTTTATTTTTTGTAATTTAGTGTTTGTTTTTTTTTGTAATTTAGTTTAGTTAATTTAATTGTATTTTTAGATAGATGTTTGTAGTTTATTAAATTTATTGATAGTGTAGGTGTATTTGTAACTTAGGTTAGGATTTATTTTACAGGTAATTGGGTAATTATTTTAACTAGGTAGATATTTAATAGTTAATAACTATTTAATATCTATTATACCTAGTTAAAATAATTAACAATTTACCTGTAAAATAAATATTAACCCTAACATAGCTACAATGTAATTATTAATTATATTGTAGCTATCTTAGGGTTTATTTTATAGGTAAGTATTTAGATTTAAATAGGAATATTTTAGTTTATAAATGAATTAGATTAATTTAATATAAATTTAGTTAGGGTTAGATAGAGTTAATATAGTTAATATAAATACTATAGTAACTATATTAACTATATTAACCCTAATATAATTAGGGTTAATATAGTTAATATATATAATGTAATACCTATATTAACTATAATATACTTAGGGTTAATATAGATAATATAGCTGGCGGCGGGGTAGGTAGATTAAATTAGGGGTTAATCATTTTAATAGAGATGGCGGCGGTGTAAGGGGCTTACATTAGGGGTTAATAATTTTAATATAGATGGCGGCGGTGTTAGGGGCTCACTTTAGGGGGTTATAGATATAATATAGCTGGCAGCGGGGTACGGGAGCTGCGGTTTAGGGGTTAATAACTTTATTAGGTTGCGGCGGGGTAAAGGAGCGGCGGTTTAGGGGTTAATAGCTTTTTTATTGTTAGGCTAGTGAGGGGGGATAGCGGATAGAGGGTTAGACAGTGCGGGCTATGTTAGGGAGGCGTGTTAGACTTGTCGGGCTATGTTAGGGAGGCGTGTTAGACTTGTCGGGCTATGTTAGGGAGGCGTGTTAGACAGTGCGGGTGTTTTAAACTTTAGTCAGGTTTTATAGGCGCCGGCAGTTTCTAACGTGCCGCAAGTCACTGGCGACGCCAGAAATTTGTACTTACGCAGATTTCTGGACATCGCTTGTTTGTGAGACTTACGGCACGTTAGCATCTGACGGCGACTTATATGGGATGGCTCGAGTTGCGAGCTGAAACTGCGGGCGACGCCGGTTCCCTCGCTTGCACCGCAAACTGCGATCGATATCGGATCGCGCCCCAGATGACTAAAATATGACTAAAACTAAAATGGTATTTTAGTCAAAAGACTAAAACTAAGACTAAATCGAAATTTGCCGTCAAAATTAACACTGATATGTGTGTGTGTTTTTTCTTGACTGATTTAGTGTTTTGCTCTTTTCAAGAGAGAGAGAGAGAGATACAGTATATATATATATATATATATATATATATAGTACACACAAACATTTTGTGCTGATATAGGGATTCTCTAAATCTCTCTACTCAGATGAGATTATCTAAAATGATCCTTCAGTACTGCAAGAGCCCTCACAAGAATCTAGAAAGGCAGATTTTGCTATACTTCTCTGCATTTCTGGATGGGAAGGAGAGACAAGCACAGTAAAATAAAGCACTACATTTTGTTGCATTTACGGTTTGTGTTTTGTATTTTATATTACTTTATACTTAAAGGACCAGTCAACACAGTAGATTTGCATAATCAACAAATGCAAGATAACAAGACAATGCAATAGCACTTAGTCTGAACTTCAAATGAGTAGTAGATTTTATTTCTGATAATTTTAAAAGTTATGTCTTTTTCCACTCCCCCTGTACCATGTGAGAGCCATCAGCCAATCACAAATGCATACACGTACCATGTGACAGCCATCAGCCAATCACAAATGCATACACGTACCATGTGACAGCCATCAGCCATTCACAAATGCATACACACTTATTCTTGCACATGCTCAGTAGGAGCTGGTGACTCAAAAAGTTTAAATATAAAAAGACTGTGCACATTTAGTTAATGGAAGTAAATTGGAAAGTTGTTTAAAATAGCATGCTCTATCTGAATAATGAAAGTTTAATTTTGATTGAGTGTCCCTTTAAGTTTTACTACATTTAATTTTGTACTTTTACTCACTGATTTATTTTGACAATGCATTTAGGCGACATTTGCTTAAAATTTACAATACACTTGAAGGGATATGAAACCCAAAAATTTATTTTGTGATTCAGACTGAGCATATCATTTTAAAAAAAAAATCTTATTTGCTTCTATTATCGAATTTGCTTTGTTCCCATTTTATTCTCTGTTGAAGAGATACCTAGGTAGGCATCTGGAGCACTAAATGGCAGGAAATAGTGCTGCCTTCTAGTGCTCTTGCAAATGGATAACATTCTTGCAAAACTGCTGCCATATTGTGCCCCAGAACTGGACCGGTTCCTAAGCAAACGTCCCTGCTTTGCAACAAAAGATACCAAGAGAATGAAGAAAAATTGATAATAGAAGTAAATTAGAAAGTTGTTTAAAATCACATGCTGAATCATGATAGAAACATTTTTGGGATTCATAGCCCTATAAAGTAATGTATATGAAAAATAATATATCCAAAACATAAGCATATACAAGAGAATGCTGTCCCTGTGAAGTCTGCTCTATAATTTAACTCCAGGCTGGTGAGTGGTTTTGAGAATCGGGCCCATAGTTTAAGTTAGCTGGACTGTTGAATAGTAAACCCTTTTTCAGGTGCTTGTACACTTAGATTGTATGCATAAATGTATTTGATCTGTGACTGAAAGTGCTGAAAAACTGAAGTAAATTGGTTGAGTATTTTTCAAGTTACAAAATGTTGTAAAATGTCTTAACATTGAAATAATTAGCCAAACCTATGAGAAAAAAAAATAATAAAATACAAATTTGCAGCAATATTTATAAAATAAGCAGATAGATTTTATTGTATAGTAGTTTTTTTTTTTTTTTAAAAACCCAGGTTTAAATTCAGCTTGGGGAAAAAAACTAGATATGCTAAGAAGAGATTTGACAGTAAAGGTTTGTGGAAGATGTAGTCCCAAACATTTATGTGTGTGGTGCTGTAGTCTGGAAGAAAATGAGTGGGAATTAGAGATTAGCAAATGTGTTACATTAATAAAATAAAAACAATTTAAATATGACTTTCCTGTGGATAGCCACTGTCAGCTCCAATCTCTTGTTTCAAAGATTGTAGATAAAGTAGCAGCACTGGCCCCTTAGAAAGAAGTTAAAGGAACCCTAAACTATTTTTTTTTTCTTTAATGATTCAGATAGAGCGTGCAATTTTAAGCAACTTTCTATTTTACTCCTATTATCAATTTTGCTTTGTTCTCTTGCTATCTTTATTTAAAAAGCAGGAATGTAAAGCTTGAGTGGGCCCATTTTTGGTTGAGAATCTGGGTTATGCTTGCTAATTGGTTTGCTAAATGCAGCCACCAATAAGCAAGTGCTATCCACGGTGCTGAATCTAAAATGGGCTGGCTCCTAAGCTTTAAATTCCTGATTTTTAAATAAAGATAGCAAGAGAACGAAGAAAAATTGATAATAGGACAGTAGTAAAGCACCACAACAACAGCGCTTTAAGGAAATGGAATGTACTCACTAGGTGAATGCTCTAATTATTCTTTTAATTAGCGATAAAAATCCACTTGCATCCAAGATGACTTGGAAGGATTTTAATAAAGTATAAAATGCCAAAACAGCTCATAGAAATGTGTAAAATTCCAATCCCTTTCTGAAAATGAGCACCGGCAAGATCAGTAGAGATTTTCCAGTTTTGGACACTTTTGTAAGAACTAAACATTATAAGGTAATGATTAAACCTTGTAGGACACCCCCTAATCTAGTAAATAATTACACTTACCCCTATAGCACATGCACTAATAACTTCAATTTAATCGTGCCTCCTCAGAAAGTAAAACCACTACACCAAACAACTGTCCTGGCAACACAGCAATAAAAAATAAAAAAAAGTATCTTAAAGGGACATACAAAGTGACCAAAAGGAAAATGCTATAATAGAGCATTTTATTATTGCACTAATGTTTAACCCCTGCAGAGGAAATAAACATATAGTTAAAAGTCAGCTCCAGAGCAGCAATGCACCACTGTGACCTAGCTGACATCATATAATGAACCATTGACAAAAGACATATGTGCGTAGCCACCAATCATCAACTAGCTCCCAGTAGTGCATTGCTGTTCCTAAGCATATCTAGGTATGTTTTTCAACCAACGATAGTAAACCGATCTTAGTAGTAAATTGTATGATCTATCTGAACCGCAAAAGTTTAATGTTGGTCTTTGTATCCCTTTAAAATGTTATCAAGTGCCATCTAAATCATCAGGTGAGATATACCACACATCTAACATAGCATTATCAGTCCTCACACAATTTTTAATTTAGCCAAAGCGCAACTTATTTTATATTTACAAATTTGAGTGTTTATTGGACATGAAAAGGGGTTTTAAGTAGGGATGGGCGAATGTGTTTATATTCGAATTCGAATGTTAGAACGAATGTTATTGTAGAAATTTGATTTACATAATTGAATGTTGATAAGAACGAATGTAACATTTATACAACACAGTATTAGACTAGAAATACTATTTTAAATTCGAATGTTACATTTATTAAATACAGTTGTAGACTAGAAATACTATTTTGAATGTTACATTCGAATTCAAATTTTACATTTCGAAATTAAATGTGATATAAAATACATAGCTAAACATTCTATTATTCGAAGAAATATTTTCAAATTTTATTGAAAAATTCAAAAACAAAAAATCGAAAATAGAATGTTAGAATGTTATATAAACATTCAAAATTCGATTCGAACGAACGAATGTATAAAAATTCATTTTAAATTTTGATTTTTTAGAAACATTCGCCCATCCCTACTTTTGAGTCAGAAATGTTATATATTTGTTATACCTCTTAAAAAATAGTTTTTTTTTATTTTTATGTTGTACTGCTGCAATTTTTGGACAATCTAAGGAATTCAGGGACACTGAACCCAAATTTTTTATTTCATGATTCAGATTGTAAGCAACTTTCTAATTTACTCCTATTATCAAGTTTTCTTCGTTCTCTTGCAATCTTTATTTTAAAAACAGGAATGTAAATCTTAGCAGCCAGCCCATTTTAGGTTCAGCACCATGGATAGTGCTTGCTTATTGAAGGCTTACATTTACCCACCAATATGCAAGTATAACCCAGGTTCTCAACCAAAAATGGGCTGGCTCCTATGCATCACATTCCTGCTTTTTAAGTAAAGATAGCAAGAGAATGAAGAAAAATTGATAATAGGAGTAAATTAGAAAGTTTCTTAAAATTGAATTCTCTATCTGAATCATGAAAAAAAAATGGGTTTAGTGTCCCTTTAATGCTCTCCCATTTTGTTGGGGAAATATTTGCTTAAATGCAAAGGATTTGTAAAGGTACATTAATCCAGAAAAAAAGATGTGACATTTTCAACTTCTGCTTTATTTCAGATTTAAAGAAGCATTAAACACATCTTACTCTTGTACAAAATGAGCCACAAAAAAGCAAATTCTGTAACCTAGGTGTTCAAAATGGTGCAAATCAAATAGCTGGTATTAACCCCTTTCTCTACCAATTAATTTTCACAACTCTGTGCTATTTAAGCTGATATTGAGATTGTTTCTTTACTCCTTCTAGTAAAAGGTAATGCTGTTTTTTTCTGTGGCATATGTACATATTCTGTGAGGGCCTGTGCACCAGTATTCAAACACCAGACATTCTCAGAGAGTCAGCAGTGGCTAGTATGACACAAATGATGTCTTTAGAAACAATACACACCACTGCCAACTCTCTGGGAATGTCTGGTGTTTGAATACTGGTCATTGGCCCTCATAGGATATGTGCGTATGCTGAAGAAAAACAATAATATCTTTTACTAGAAGCATTTTTGCTGATGAAAATATATTGCAAAATGCTTCTATTTCAAATTTAAATGCACATTTCCCTTTTGACCTTTCTACCCCTCCAAATTTAAACATTATTGTAAGTCAAATTTCAGTGAGTGCCCCACACAATTTATATAGGACAGGATTACAAGCGGTTGCACGTGACGATAATGGGTTTTTGTGCATGTTGGAAAAATCGTGCATATTAAAGGTTGAAAGTACACATGATAGTGAGAGTGCAATTGTATTTTACGCTCTTTGGGTTAGCGTGACTGAAACCCTTCCGTAAAGGTTAGCGTTTTTAAAAAAAGTTGCATAAAACACAACATAAATACATTCAAAATTACAGTTACACTCATATAAACAATATCTAATAAAATGATAAAAAAATAAGGGTTTAAAGGTATATGACAAGGTGTTTAACTGCAAAGGACTATATTGTCTACATACATATACACGTCCAATGTGTATATATGTATATATATATACATATGTATGTATATATGTGTGTACAGATGTATTTAAGTATTTATGTGTTTTCCTGTATATTTACTGTAATTCCAATGTTCTTCACTTAAAGGATAATGTAATGTTTATTGTAAATACATATTTCTATATATAATGCTATTTTCTTATATCTTTATATCTATTCCTATAAATATATATATATATATATATATATTTAGAAATATATGTATTTTTATATATATATATATATATATATATATATATATATATATAATACAAATTAAAAAAAATTCTATGTGAAGAACATAGGAATGTAAAATATAAGTAATGCTCATCGGGGTTCAAACTTTAGGTCTAACACGGTGTCGGGTTAGTGCACATAAAGAATTACTAATCCGTTATTGAAATATTATATATAAAATATTTTTAAAAAATTATAATAATTATTAAAAACTATTAGAGATAATGAAAAAAAAGCTAAATAATCAATGGAATATATATATAAATATATATTTATATTTATACAGTAAATATATATATATATTATTATTTTTTTACACTATCTATAATATTTTCTAATAATTATTCTTTTTTTTAATATTTTATATTTAATATTTCAATAATGAAAGATTTGGAATTCTTCATGTATGCTAACCCGACACTGTGGTTAAGGTCCAATGCGGTGTCGGGTTAGCACAAATGAAGAATTGCTAACCTTAATGCATGTTATAAAATATTAATAAAAAATATTAAAACATTATTAGACATACTATAAAAGTATATATGTTCTATTTTTTTACCCCAATGATTTTTATTAATATTTTTTAATATTTTATATGTAATATTTCAATAACAAGCATTGGAGTTAGCAATTCATCATGCGTGCTAACCGTGTGAGACCCAAATCACAAAACGTGAAGCATATTATGCATATTTGAGATTCCTTTGTTCTTCACATAGAATTTTTTAAATTAAATATATATTTCTGTATATATCTGATAATGTTAATGCAAAATAAATATCTATACCTATATATCTAAAGGAATCGATATTCATGTATTGGCATATATAGATATATATAAAAATATTTATTTACAATAAAAATGTCATTGTTCTGTAAGTGAAGAACATTGGAATGTGAAATATTCATAACTCCTGTCATTATAGCGCAAGAGCGATAGATGTTAGATTTTTTTCTTCTGCGCTCTCTATTAGTTTCTATGGGGAGAATACATTAATGTGGTCGTGATATTTGGTTAGCGCGCGTTGGGTTTCTTTCACGTGCAAATGTTTTACTTTCAACTTGTTATATGTGCACAACCCGATGCAAGCAAAAAGCTTATTTCAAGCAAAGTTTACGCTCGAGCGAAAGCACTAAATGCTTTTAATCTGGTCTATATTGTTTTGATTTTTAGCAGGCCCAGCAGATTCAGAATATGCCATTATAATAGCTATATTTAATTGCATGTGAGAAAGCTGCAACAACAAAAATGTTGAAAAATGTATACTTTTTGTTAAGAGTTAAGTAAATAACATTGAAAATAGCTGGTGACCACCACTGATGATACTGTGATTACCTTACGTAGGGCCAAATTACAAGTGGAGCGGTATTTAAAGGGACACTCAAGTCAAAATGAAACTTTATTGATTCAGATAGAGCATGCAATTTTAAACAACTTCCATTAACAAAATGTGCACAGTCTTTTTATATTTACACTTTTTGAGTCACCAGCTCCTACTGAGCATGTGCAAGAATTCACAGAATATATGTATATGCATTTGTGATTGGCTTATAACTGTCACATGATACAAGAGGAGTGGAAATAGACATAACTTTGAAATTTGTCAGCAAAAAATCTACTCTTCATTTAAAGTTCAGACCAAATGCTATTGAATAGTCTTTTTATAATGCATTTGTTGATTATGCAAATCTACTGTATTTACTGGTACTTTAACAGTCCCGTTTGAACGCTAACTCCACTAGAAGTAAGATTTTTGCACGTGTTGGGTAGCACTCGTAATACAAATTGAAAGTAAAAACGCTTAACCAACGTGCGTAAAAAGCCGAACTTAGAATACCGCAGAAGTTAATGGAAGAAAAAAGTGTGTGTGGGAGGGAAACTAACACCTACTCTCGTGCAGACCAGAACACATATTCACAAGTGCGCTAACCTGGCATGAAATATTAATATTTCACATTCCAATGTTCTTCACATAACGGAATATGTTCTGTTTTTTCTCAAATATATATATATATATATATACTGTGTTTATATATATATATATACATATATATATATATATATATATATATATATGTATATATATATATATATATATATATATATAAAAAATTATATTTTGGTACAATATATATTTATACCAATATATATATACTGTATATATATAATTATACATAGGTTTATATATATATATATATATATATATATATATATATATACAGATATACAATATATAGGAATATCTATTCAAAAATACATAAAACATATTTTGTTAGTGCTCTTCTTGTAATCTGGCTCTTAATTGTTATCAAGGGTATCCCATTTTGAAAGAGGGCCCATACAGACTTTTCGGCTTGTAATGAAAAATTGCGGCTCCCATTTGTGCTAGAGAAAAAATAAAACCACAGTGATCACCTGGCTATACAGACAAAATGTACAAAAAAGGGGAAATTAATTAAATTAAAATTTCCATAAGTTTAACATATAAATTACTGGGAAATTGGAAAAAATAAATAATGATTTATTGAATATTTTTATTACTATATATAATTAAACATTGCTATCACAATCTCAGTTTTTAATGTCCTTTTAAAACATTACATTAATAAACAAAACAAACTGCAAGGAGGGCTCTGCTTGGAAGATCTTACAAGCTACATGTTGAATTAACCCCTTTTTTCCCCTTAATCCATTCTCTCCCATACGCAGTGGATTGAAGGGAACTTGACATGTGCCCAATCTAAGCTTTTAAATAAATGTGAAGCATTTTTAAAACTATGGGGTGGCATATGTGACTTTTTTAATACATTTTATTTCTAACTGCTGTTTGTTTTCAAGGAACTGTCAAGTTAAAATGCAAACTGGTATTCCAGCTTGTCTACATCTGTTTATATGTTATGCCCTGTGATGAGGGTTAAACTATTATGCTTAAAGGGCATGCAGGTTGACCTCAGAGACCACAAAGGAATTAGGCAACTGGAATGCCTTTGAAAAACTGGATAATCCTGCCTAGAGGTGGCTAGTGTCCTCACCCATATCCGATATCTCTAATGATGGTATTTCCTAGGGGCCAGAGAGTATTAGGCTTTCGCTGCACTTATAGTCAAAACCATGTCAAACCGTTTGACAGGTTTGACAATTACACAAGTTGCAGCAATTGACAGTTTCTGTAGTTTTAAGGAAACAATGTGATTTGTAACTTTTTATTTTATTACTTTGGAGTGTTGTAGAATTTTATCTGCCATGGAAGAAAATACTATTGTATTTTTACGATATTTGTAAAATCAAAAAAGTTAAAGCATTTTGGGATGTGCCTAATTAAATGGAAAATAACAAAAATAATACATTTATTGTTAAAATGTATAAAAAAAAGTTTAAAGGGACATTAAACACTTAATAAATGTCTAGATAAAATGATTATGCAAATGTTACCCTCAGATATATGCTTTAAAATTATATTACTAAAATTGTATTGTATATAAAGCAATGGTCACCACCCTGTTGTAACCTAGGCTTCCTTTATTTTATCTTCTCCTCCAATTAGGGACAGCTATACATAAGTCTTTTTTTTTATATATATAAATGTTTTTAATGAATTTGCATGGATAACATAACATGTAAAACAGTCAAAGCTCTATTGGTCTGTACAAAGACTTAGAGAAATAGTCAACAAGATACATACTATTGCATAATACAAAACCAATGGACAGAAATATCATATCAATGAACATAAGTCAAACTGTTGTATCCACAATGATCTTCATGCCCTCTGATACCTTGCTACGTATGTAAGTGAATGTACTCAGGTCTGTGTCTATAATAGATCGTGCATTGGTAATGATATGCCTAAGGATTGAATATCAGCAGGTGGAGGGCAATTTTTTTTTTTTCAGATGTCGCGTGAGTTGAAAAGAATGAGAAGAATTTACATTCGCTCCTAAGAGGAGCGCCCATGATACATGAACAAGGATACATTCCCACCTAGTTATAGGCATGCTTTCTAACAAGTAAAATATTATGAGCAGACCACCTCAGCATACTATCCGGCTAAGGTTATAAGGAGTTTCGTCGAAGGGAAA
Organism: Bombina bombina; assembly: GCF_027579735.1. Taxonomy (NCBI): domain Eukaryota; kingdom Metazoa; phylum Chordata; class Amphibia; order Anura; family Bombinatoridae; genus Bombina; species Bombina bombina. Next base: position 1,074,482,881 of record NC_069503.1, on the reverse strand, counting down.
GGTCGCACAATATGAGGGGGAAGAAGAAGTAGGAAGGAAAGAGGTAGAGGGTAGAGAGAAAAAAAAAATATTTAATCACTCTCTCGACATGTCTTCAGAGAGTTCCGAAAGAGGCATCCCTCATGGGGATATCCGACTACAACACTAGTTGACTGAATACAGTCTGGTATTTATTGGCATACGATCCAATCTGACCATGTTTCCCAGTAGGTCTCCATCCTATCAGTTACACCAGCCACAAATATTTCCATTTTCGCAAAAAGGTTCACCAGATCACAGACTCCAGATAGAGTCGGAGGTTCAGGTTGTCTCCAGGCACGAGCAATACATTATTTGGTAGCTGCCAAGATATATATGAGAAGTCGTCTGGTAGATATAGGAATGGAGTGTGGAAAAATGTGAAAAAGCGCCATTTGGGGAGTCAGGCTTAAGTCAATATTTAGAGACCGAAGGAACAGTTCAACCTCCGACCACATAGTGGAAATCTTCGGACAGGACCACCATGTGTGCATATCCGATCCCAGCCCATCACAGTTTCTCCAACATTTTGTGCTACTAGTTTTGTAAATCTGAGTCAGTCTCACAGGCGTCCTATGCCATGCTATACATAAGTCTTTAGTATGTGCAGCCAATGACTGCAGAATATAGCAGTGTTTAGTCTGGGCTCTTTCTAACAGGAAGTAGAAAGCCCACATTTTTCAGTTAAATTACAGGAAAATAAGACAAAATGAATAAAGAAAGTAGCCTTTTACTAAACATAATGAAATATTTTATATTACAATCTGAAAGAGTTTAATGTTCCTTTAGCAAATTTCAGGAAACACTTCTGACTTCTACATTTTTAATTTAAACAACATATTTATAAATACAAACACTTTTTTTCTGATTTCAATTAGAGTCTATGGTAGGTTGCTGACTTTCAAATAAATACACCAAACTCTGCTATAGAAGATAACTAAACCAATTATTATAAGTTCATAATTTTATATAAATGAAAAAAATGAAGAAAAAAAATGAAGGGATAGATCAAGTTGGAGAATAAAATCACAAAATCTATATACGGGTAATACCTTTGATGGATTATTTAGAGGGAAAACAATGGCAAAAACTACAATAAGCTATAAAAAGAAGCACAAATAACAAATATAAAAATACAAATATCAAGAAATACCAGGGGGAAAAATGGAAACAAATACCATGGTAAATCAGGATTTTGCCCGTTTTTGAGACTTAGGAGCATTCCATAACAGAGAATTCAACTTGTAAGTTATTTGTGACTTTTAAGCGTGTTTTTTTTAAATGTAGGCACAACAGTTTACTACATAAATAAGACATTTCTGTAAGGAATTTACAACCTGCTATTAGTGGCTGAAATGTTTCAGTGAGTCTATCATTTAAACTACAAGAAATTGAGCTTAAATTACAGCCTTTACAGGCAATAAACAGATTTTTTAAATAATAAGAAAAGCAGATTTAACTCTTTTTTTTCTTTTCTTTTTTTTGTAGCACAATGTTTTCAATACAATAGTCACATGCTGCTCCATTCACATTGTACATTTGTAGTGGATCAAACCATGAACTCTCCCTTGTTTCTCTAATCCTAGAATACTGTGTAATTGTAAAACAATATTGCCCTTAAAGGGACATTCCAGCCAAAATTGAAATACACATGGATAATTTCAGTTTTGAATAGAAGCATTTTTATAATGCACATGTATTAGCAAAAATGCTTCTAATAAAAGCTATAACTGTTTTTAAAAGTGTATTTAAGTATGCACCATGCACCAGCATGTTAAACACAACACTTGCTCAGAGAGCTAAGGTGCTTGTATCATATCAAAATGACTTTATTTGTTAATTGCTGACATGATACAATCCCCACTGATGCTCTGAGCAACTGCAGTATTTAAAATGCTGGTGCACGGAGAATATCTAGCTATGCTTTATGTGCACATGCAGAGAAAAATGCTAACACTAAAACAGTGATGTACATTGCCATTATGTCTCTATTCAAAGATGTAATTCATCTATGTGCATTTAAATTTTGAGCGGAATGTCCCTTTAAAGAATACTTTTGTTAAAGGGATGTGAAACAGTAAATAAATGCGAGTGATAATGATTAGGGCTTGGCAAATGTTTGCAACATTCGAAAAATGTAATTATTTTAACAGATTTGTTTGTTTCGAATTTCGAATGTTTGTACAATATTCTAACATTTGTGTAATGTAATAGTATTTCTAATGCTATCTTTAAATATAACATTCAATTCATTTTTTTCTAATTTGAATATTGCATAATTCAAATCAAATTAAAGGGACAGTCAAGTCCAAAAAAAACTTTCATGATTTAAATAGGGCATGCAATTTTAAACAACTTCCCAATTTTCTTTTATCACCAATTTTGCTTTGCTCTCTTGGTATTCTTAGTTAAAAGCTAAACCTAGGAGGTTCATATGCTAATTTCTTAGACCTTGAAGACTGCCTCTAATCTTAATACATGTTGACCACTAGAGGGCATTAGTTCACATGTTTCATATAGAAAACATTGAGCTCATGCACGTAAAGTGACCTAGGAGTGAGCACTGATTGGCTAAACTGCATGTCTGTCAAAAGAACTGAAATAAGGGGGCAGTCAGCAGAGGCTTAGATACAAGATAATTACAGAGGTAAAACGTGTATTATTATAATTGTGTTGGATATGCAAAACTGGGGAATGGGTAAGAAAGGGATTATCTTTCTTTTTAAACAACAAAAATTCTGGTTTTGACTGTCCCTTTAAGCAATATTAGAATTAGAAAAACTTAAATCAATATATTTTTAATAGTATTTCTAATGCTCTCTTTAAAGGTAATATTTGAATTATGAAATATTCGAAATAGAAAAATTAAAATTAATATACAGTATTTGTATATTTTATGTATCAATTTACTAAATTCTCTACCACATGAACTATAGTGAGTAATGTATGTTAAATCGAATGTTACATTCAAAATTTCAAATCTGGATATTTCGATATAATCATGAACATTCAAAAATAAAAGTAACATCAGAAATAGCATTCAATTACCGAATTGTAATGGATTTTTGTTCTTATCAACATTTGATTGTCCAAAACAAATATCTACAGGACTATTTGTTCTTCCAAACGAATTACACTTTCACCACATACACCCATCCTTCATAATAATGATGTATTCAAAGCAATAATTAGCCTTAGAATATGTATTTGTATTTTTACAATTATTTAAGTTGTTTAACTATTGAAAATATAATTTTAAAAGGTTTAGTTTCAATAAAGTACTTTAGTTTTCTATAAAGTAATGGAAGCCATCATGTTTAAACTTAAAGGGATGTGAAACCCAAATTTTGATTTGGTTAGAGCAGCAATTTTACGCAACTTTCTAATTTACTCCTATTATCAATTTTTCTTCGTTCTCTTGGTATGCTTTGTTGAATGAGCAGCAATGCACTACTGGTTGCTAACTGAGCACATGGGTGAGCCAATGACAATCGTTATATATATATATATATATATATATATATATATATATATATATATATATATATATGCCCCCAATCAACAGCTAGAACCTAGGTTCTTTGCTGCTCCTGAGCTTTCCTGAAAAAAACCTTTCAGCAAAGGATAACAAGAGAAGGAAGCAAATTAAATAATATAAGTAAATTGGAAAGTTGTTTAAAATTGTATACTCTTTCTAAATCATGAAAGAAAAATTCTGGGTTTCACGTCCCTTTAAGTTTTCCCTTATCTATTACCCCCCCCCCCTCCCGCTGAGAACAATTAGGAAAAGCCAATAAAAGATACTTTGGAGACAAGGCTTTGTGGAAACCCTGTTAGATAATTGCGTTAACAATCCTATGTTCCACCCAGTCTATTTAATTATTAATTTTATATATGTTCCTAATTGTCCTCAGCAAAAGAGATAGAATGGAAACACGGTCAAACATGGCACCACCCATTACTTTATAAAAGCTCTGTGGACTTTTTAAAGTTAAATTATAGGAAAAGGAGACAAATAAATAATGAACGTATATTGAAAAGTTTTATAACTACACGTAATTAAAGATTTTATATTACAATCTCATATTGTTTAATATTCATTTAAACCCATATCAATAACCTATTTGACCTGCTATTAAATCTTCCAGAAAAAAAGAGTCTTTCAAGTAAATATCATCAGAGAAAATGGCATAATATATTTAAAAATTGAAAAGATACAAAAAAAAAAACACCAGTCAGAGAAGAATGCCCTCGCTTTCCTGGACGATAACTGGTCACGTCGGCATCAGGTGGGGACACCCTCTCAGACCTAGAAAAGTGGCCAAAATAACAAAAAAGCAAATAATAATTAAATAACACGTTTCTGCCTGTAAACGGGACTTTATCAGTTAATATGCCTGTAAGAACATCAAGAGCCGCTCAATAAATTTAAATAAAATGGCAACCAATCAGAAACAAGCTGCTTCATTCCAAATGGTTGCTGATATTACCTTGTAGTAAAAAAAAAAATTCTGTCCAAAAGACAGCGCAGTCCCATTGCAGGTCCGCCGAGATGTCACATCATGGCGGACAATAGGAAAAGCCCCTTTCTATTTAGGAGATATTCTATTCAGAACGTTACGCCGTTGTTAGGAAACAAAGTTTTCATTCAAGTGCTTACATTACACATTGAAATGAATGTGAAAAATAAAAGTTGGTAACAATTCAGTTAATGAGCAAATTTAAAAACCTTACGCCTAGATTACGAGTTTTGGGTTAGAGGCTGTGCAGTGCTAAGAAGCAGTTTATGCTCACCATTCACTTATAAACAGGGCTGGTATTACGGGTTTTTACAAACCCGGCGTTAGCCGCAAAAAAGTGAGTGAAGAGCAAATTTTGCTCCACATATCACCTCAATACCAGCGCTGCTTGCTTTAGCGGTGAGCAGTTAAAACGTGCTCATGCACGATTTCCCCATAGGAATCAATGGGGGAGAGCCGGCTGAAAAAAAACCTAACACCTGCACAAAAGCAGCGTAAAGCTCCTGACGCAGCCCCATAGATTCCTATGGGGAAATAAAAGTTATGTCTACACCTAACACCCTAACATGAACCCCGAGTCTAAACACCCCTAATCTTATACTTATTAACCCCTAATCTGCTGCCCCCGACATCGCCGACACCTGCATTATATTATTAACCCCTAATCTGCCGCTCCAGACACCGCCGCCACCTACATTATACCTATGAACCCCTAATCTGCCACCCCCAACATCGCTGACACCTACATTTTATTTATTAACCCTTAATCTGCCGCCCCTATGTCGCTGCAACCTACCTACATTTATTAACCCCTAATCTGCCGCCCCCAATAATAAAGTTATTAACCCCTAAACCTAAGTCTAACCCTAACACCCCCTAACTTAAATATAATTTAAATAAATCTAAATAAAATTACTACAATTAACTAAATAATTCCTATTTAAAACTAAATACTTACCTATAAAATAAACCTTAAACTAGCTACAATATAACTTATAGTTACATTGTAGCTAGCTTAGGGTTTATTTTTATTTTACAGGCAACTTTGTATTTATTTTAACTAGGTACAATATTTATTAAATAGTTATTAACTATTTACTAACTACCTAGTTAAAATAAAGACAAATTTACCTGTAAAATAAAACCTAACCTAAGTTACAATTACACCTAACACTACACTATAATTAAATTAATTACCTAAATCAAATACAATTAATTACAATTAAATAAAATTATCTAAAGTATGGAAAAAACCCCCACTAAATTACAGAAAATAATAATGAAATTGCAAGATTTTTAAACTAATTACACCTACTCTAATCCCCCTAACAAAATAAAAAAGCCCCCCAAAATAAAAAAGCCCTACCCTACACTAAACTACAAATAAAAAGTAATCAGCTCTTTTATCTGTAAAAAACAAGTACACCCCCAACATTAAAACCCACCACCCACACAACCAACCCTACTCTAAAACCCACCCAATCCCCCTTAAAAAAAACTAACACTAACCCCTTGAAGATCACCCTACCGTGAGAAGTCTTCACCCAACTGGGCAGAAAGTCCTCAACAAATCCGGCAGAAGGGGTCCTCCAGACGGGCAGAAGTCTTCATCCAACCGGGCAGAAGTGGTCCTCCAGACAGGCAGAAGTCTTCATCCAGATGGCATCTTCTATCTTCATCCATCCGGCGCAGAGCGGGTCCATCTTCAAGACATCCAAGATGGCGTCCCTTCAATTCCGATTGGCTGATAGAATTCTATCAGCCAATCGTAATTAAGGTAGAAAAAATCCTATTGGCTGATCCAATCAGCCAGTAGGATTGAGCTGGCATTCTATTGGCTGTTCCAATCAATAGAATGCCAGTTCAATCCTATTGTCTGGATGAAGACTTCTGTCCATCTGGAGGACCACTTCTTCCCGGTTGGATGAAGACTTCTGCCCGTCTGGAGGACCACTTCTGCCGGATTCGTTGAGGACTTCTGCCCAGTTGGGTGAAGACTTCTCACGATAGGGTGATCTTCAAGGGGCTAGTGTTAGTTTTTTTTAAGGGGGGATTGGGTGGGTATTAGAGTAGGGGTATTTGTACTTTTTTTTACAGGTAAAAGAGCTGATTACTTTGGGGCAATGCCCCGCAAAAGGCCCTTTTAAGGGCTATTTGTAATTTAGTGTAGGTTTTTTTTTATTTTGGGGGGCTTTTTATTTTGTTAGGGGGATTTGAGTAAGTGTAATTAGTTTAAAAATCTTAAAAATCTTGTAATTTCTTTATTATTTTCTGTAATTTAGTGTTTTGTTTTTTTCATACTTTAGATCATTTTATTTAATTGTAATTAATTGTATTTAATTTAGGTAATTAATTTAATTATAGTGTAGTGTTAGGTGTAATTGTAACTTAGGTTAGGTTTTATTTTACAGGTAAATTTGTTTTTATTTTAACTAGGTAGTTATTAAATAGTTAATAAATATTTAATAACTATTGTACCTAGTTAAAATAAATACAAAGTTGCCTGTAAAACAAAAATAAACCCTAAGCTAGATACAATATAACTATTAGTTATATTGTAGCTAGCTTATGGTTTATTTTATAGGTAAGTATTTAGTTTTAAATAGGAATTATTTAGTTAATTGTAGTAATTTTATTTAGATCTATTTAAATTATATTTAAGTTAGGGGGTGTTAGGGTTAGGGTTAGACTTAGGTTTAGGGGTTAATAACTTTATTATAGTGGTGGCGACGTTGGGGCAGCAGATTAGGGGTTAATAAATGTAGGTAGGTGGCGGCAATGTTAGGGACGGCAGATTAGGGGTTAATAATATTTAACTAGTGTTTGCGATGCGGGAGTGCGGCAGTTTAGGGGTTAATATGTTTATTCTAGTGGCGACGATGTCCGGTTCGGCAGTTTAGGGGTTAAAAAATTTATTTTAGTGTTTGCGATGTGGTAGTTTATGGGTGTTAGTGTACTTTTTAGCACTTTAGTTAAGAGTTTTATGCTACGGCGTTGTAATGTAAAACTCTTAACTACTGACTTTTAAATGCGGTACCAGTCTTGACAGGAGAGGGTTTACCGCTCACTTTTTGTCAGACTCGTAATACCGGCGCTATGCAAGTCCCATTGAAAATATAGGATTACGCAATTGACGTAAGTGGATTTGCGGTATTTCCGAATCTGGCCAAGATTCTGAGCGGTACACCTTTACCTGCAGGACTCGTAATACTAGCGGCCGTTAAAAAGCAGCGTTAGGACCTTTTAACAATGCTTTTTAAGGCTAACGCACAACTCGTAATCCAGGCCTTAGTTTTTAAAGATTAGTGTCGCACAAATAACACAAATTTGGGGAATAGAATATAGTCTTTAAATACAGGAGTTGAAGCTAATTTAATGTCTTATAATGAAACACATAATAAATGATTGGCTCTACTTCATAGAAGATTACAGAAAGACCTAATAGTTATTATGTTCATGCCCTTAGGATATACTGAAGTTAATAGATAAATCAAAATTGTTTCCATTCTCAACACGGTATTGGTGGGATCAACCCCCTTACACCCAATTTCACCTGTTCTAAACCACAACATGAAAAATGTTTGTTTTCAATATCCTTCTTGGCATTTCTAATGTTGGATAAATGCTCTATTATTCTAGTAATAAAATATCTAGTGGGCATGCCAACATAGTAAAAATTAAGGCAACTATATGATAGGCAGTGTAAAATATTTTTGCTCTGGCAGTTAATATACTGTTTAAAAGTATGTTCATGTCCAAAGCTATCAAAGATCTCTTGTTTTGACCATATGTTTGCGTACTCTGCAGTTACCATAAGGAATAGAGCCTCTAAAAAGAGTACCTGAGATTAAGAAAGAATTGCGCTGATATGGACAATTTTAAATAAACGGCTAAAAGTCTGAGAGACAGGCTCCTATCCAGGGATTGCCCTCTTAAGTCCCTTTGCAGAGCATATCAAAGAGCACTGAAGTATAATAGGAATATTACTTACTCCCAAGATGAAAGATTCTAATATATATAGGGCTATATTACAAGTGGAGCGGTATTTTGCATTTACGCTATAGCGATAACTCCCCTAGAATTAAGATTTAAGCACTAGTCGGGTTGCGTGTTCAGGTATTCCCCCAATGGAGTCAATAGAGAAAAAAAGTGAAAAAAACTCAATCTTGCGCAAACACCATCACATATTCTCATTAGCGCTAACCCGACATGAAAATATAAATATTTCTTGTGTTCTTTATAAAACTGAATATGTTCTATTTATTCAGAAATAAATATTTCTACTTATATCTGATGGTTTTTATGTACAATATATATTTATATATATATATATATATATATATATATACAGTATATATATATATATATATATATATATATATATATATATATATACACACATACACTCCTGTATTTGCACTTTGTTTAGGGGTGCCAAGTAATCAGAATAAGTACAAAAAGGACTGCACTCACTGGATTTAAGTGAAAATAATCCTTGTGGTTTATTATAACATGGTGATGTTTCAAGGTCCACAGACCTCTTCCTCAGACCAAGACGTATAGATATATACAGATATATATAGGAATATGTATTATTAAATAATTAGAACATATTCTGCTATGTGCAGAACATTGAAATGTCAAATCTTTACAGTAAATACATAGTTAAAACCTTTATCAAATATGAATATTGCACAAATATATTTTTACATATTTCATCTACTTAACGGCAAAGGGTTCTAATGCACTTATCTATATGTATATATATATATATATATATATATGTATATATATATATATATATATATATAAAACAGAGAAAAAAAGAGATATGAATTGAGGGCAGCAGTCCCCAATTCACCCTATAGCGCAATTATACAGATATAATGCCGCCCTGAAATTACTACAGGACCCCTATATACTTCGCACTAGCTGAGGGTACCTAGCAGCCTAGTCCCAAAGAAAAAGAAGCGTCCCTTAACACTTCCAATACACTACACATAAAACAAAGAATATGGGATGGCGCAAGAAATCAGCTAGTATATATACATCAATATAATATTAGATATTGTATCATAAAAAGTGCCAGAAAGGAGAGGAATATTCCCCCAACAATGTAACTCTAAGCACTATAGTATAAAGAAAAAAGATACAATTTCACAAAAAACAAGAGAAAAAATGGGTGGAAATAAATAATATAAATCATAAAACAAGTAAGTGTCACAGTTCCAGAGGTATAAAAGTCAGAATAAATGTATATATATGAGAATCCACATATATATATATATATATAAACAATGCACAAAATCAGCAGTTCTTCATCGCTGTTTCCTCTAATGGATGTGCACTTACTTCTAGAACCCTCAATCAAATGAGGTAAGGATGTAGCAGAATTCACAAATGGGCTAGGCGCCTCCTGTAGTATGGATCAGGTATGTAGTAGATCTCTGGTCATATGCTGAATCTTGTCACAGAAATTATAACCAAGCTCTGTGTGGATACTCCAAGGTCCAATGCTTATGTGTGGGCAGAAGACTCTCAGCTCCGGTAACCATATAAATGGAAAAAAACAGAAAAACATAGCATAGTGTGATACCGTTTAATAATAAAGTTAAAAAGCACAACATACGATTTTCCACTCACATTTAGAGTCCTCAATATATGAGGTATGAAAACAGCATTTAAAACTTGATCCACAGCATTCAAGATTGTAGAGCAACAACACCCCAGTATACCCGGTTCAATCCGGGGGATTTGAAGCACCACTCGATCCAAAATACACAAGAGGATACAGTCTATCTTAAAATATTCCTTACGCGTTTCAAAGGGTTTAAAACAGTATTTCCCTTCTTCATCAGAGGTCTTGTTTTTTGTGAAATTGTATCTGTTTTCTTTATACTATAGTGCTTAGAGTTACATTGTTGGGGGAATATTCCTCTCCTTTCTGGCACTTTTTATGATACAATATCTAATATTATATTGATGTATATATACTAGCTGATTTCTTGCGCCATCCCATATTCTTTGTTTTATTTATATATATATATATATATATATATATATATATATATATATATATATATATATATATATATATATATATATATATATATATGTATACATATATATTTATGTGTAAATATGTCTGTAAATACATACAGTATCCAACAAAAGTGAGTACACCCCTCACATTTTTGTAAATATTTTATTATATCTTTTCATGTGACAACACTGAAGAAATTACACTTTGCTACAATGTAAAGTAGTGAGTGTACAACCTTTTTAACAGTGTAAATTTGCTGTCCCCTCAAAAAAACTCAACACACAGCCATTAATGTCTAAACCGTTGGCAACAAAAGTGAGTATACCCCTAAGTGCAAATATCCAAATTGGGCCCAATTAGCCATTTTACCTCCCCGGTGTCATGTGACTCATTAGTGTTACAAAGTCTCAGGTGTGAATAGGGAGCAGTTGTGTTATATTTGGTGTTATCGCTCTCACACTCTCTGCAGCACAGTGGGCAAGACCATACAGCGGTTTAACAGGACAGGTTCCACTCAGAACAGGCCTTGCCATGGTCGACCAAAGAAGTTGAGTGCACTTGCTCAGCGTCATATCCAGAGGTTGTCTTTGGGAAATAGACGTATTAGTGCTGCTAGGATTGCTGCAGTGGTTGAAGGGATGGGGGGTCAGCCTGTCAGTGCTCAGACCATATGCCGCACACTGCATCAAATTTGTCTGCATGGCTGTTGTCCCAGAAGGAAGCCTCTACTAAAGATGATGAGACCAAGATAAACTTATTTGGTTCAGATGGTGTCAAGCGTATGTGGCAGCAACCAGGTGAGGAGCACAAAGACAAGTGTGTCTTGCCTACAGTCAAGCATGGTGGTGGGAGTGTCATGGTCTGGGCCTGCATGAATGCTGCCGGCACTGGGGAGCTACAGTTCATTGAGGAAACCATGAATGCCAACATGTACTGTGACATACTGAAGCAGAGCATGATCCCCTCCCTTCGGAGACTGGGCCGCAGGGCAGTATTCCAACATTATAACGACCCCAAACACACCTCCAAGACGACCACTGCCTTGCTAAAGAAGCTGAGGGTAAAGGTGATGGACTGGTCAAGCATGTCTCCAGACCTAAACCTTATTGAGCATCTGTGGGACATACTCAAAAGAAAGGTGGGGGAGCGCAAGGTCTCTAAAATCCAACAGCTCTGTGATGTTGTCATGGAGGAGTGGAAGAGAACTCCAGTGGCAAAATAACTCAACACACAGCCATTAATGTCTAAACCGTTGGCAACAAAAGTGAGTACACCCTTAAGTGGAAATGTCCAAATTGGGCCCAAAGTGTCAATATTTTGTGTGGCCACCATTATTTTCCAGCACTGCCTTAACCCTCTTGGGCATGGAGTTCACTAGAGCTTCACAGGTTGCCACTTGAGTCCTCTTCCACTTCTCCATGGCGACATCACAGAGCTGGTGGATGTTAGAGACCTTGCTCTCCCACACCTTCCATTTGAAGATGCCCCACAGATTCTCAATAGGGTTTAGGTCTGGAGACATGCTTGGCCAGTTCATCACCTTTACCCTCAGTTTCTTTAGCAAGGCAGTGGTCGTCTTGGAGGTGTGTTTGGGGTCATTATCATGTTGGAATACTGCCCTGCAGCCCAGTGTCCGAAGGGAGGGGATCATGTCCTGCTTCAGTATGTCACAGTACATTTTGGCATTCATGGTTCCCTAAATGAACTGTAGCTCCCCAGTGCTGGCAGCACTCATGCAGGCCCAAACCATGACACTCCCATCACCATGCTTGACTGTAGGCAAGACACACTTGTCTTTCTACTCTTCACCTGGTTGCCGAGACACACGCTGAACCAAATAAGTTTATCTTGGTCTCATCGGACCACAGGACATGGTTCCAGTAATCTATGTCCTTAGTCTGCTTGTCTTCAGCAAACTGTTTGCAGGTTTTCTTGTACATCATCTTTAGAAGAGGCTTCCTTCTGTGACGACAGCTATGCAGACCAATTTGATGCAGTGTGCGGCGTTTGGTCTGAGCACTGACAGGCTGACCCCCCACCCCTTCAACCTCTGCAGCAATGCTGGCAGCACTCATACGTATATTTCCCAAAGACAACCTCTGGATATGACGCTGAGCACATGCACTCAACTTCTTTGGTCAACCATGACCTGTTCTGAGTGGAACTTGTCCTGTGAAACCGCTGTATGGTCTTGCCCACCGTGCTGCAGCTCAGTTTCAGGGTCTTGGCAATCTTTTTATAGCCTAGGCCATCTTTATGTAGAGCAGCAATTCTTCTTTTCAGATCCTCAGAGAGTTCTTTGCCATGAGGTGCCATGTTGAACTTCCAGTGACCAGTATGAGAGATTGTGAGAGCGATAACACCAAATTTAACACACCTGCTCCCCATTCACACCTGAGACCTTGAAACACTAACGAGTCACATGACACCGGGGAGGGAAAATGGCTAATTGGGCCTAATTTGGACATTTCCACTTAGGGGTGTACTCACTTGTGTTGCCAATGGTTTAAACATTAATGGCTGTGTGTTGAGTAATTTTGAGGGGGCAGCAAATTTGCACTGTTATACAGGCTGTACCCTCACTACTTTTCATTGTAGCAAAGTGTCATTTCTTCAGTGTTGTCACATGAAAAGGTATAATAAAATATTTACAAAAATGTGAGGGGTGTACTCACTTTTGTGATATACTGTATATGTATGTATGTATCTCTATGTTAAAGGCCTTTAACATATCTTTGAGCACTTATAACTTTTTTTTGTCCAGATTGGACTATGTACATGTGTGTGGTTTTATCACATTGTTTTTCATCATTTAAATACAAATGTACCTGTGTTGCACAACTTGTGTCCCAGCATCTATCTAAGCCCCTATAACAGATCAATTCTGCCCAATCCATTATACTCACACCTGATGAAGGAGTAAGACCCTGAAACGCATTGTAGAGAGAGTCAGTTTGGCCAGATGAGCAGTGCTGTGTATTTTTCCTGTTATCACAGCTTGTTTCCCTCTATATTTGTGGTTTAAAGGGACAGTCTAGTCAAAAATAAACTTTAATGATTCAGATAGGGAGTGTAATTTTAAACAACTTTCCAGTTTACATGTATCATCAATTTTGCTTTCTTCTCTTGGTATACTTAGTTAAAACTTAGGAGGCTCATATGCAAATTTCTTAGCACTTAAAGGTCGCCTCTTATCTGAATGCATTTTGTCATTTTGTCACAACAAGATGGCGTTAGTTCATGTGTGCCATATAAATAACATTGTGCTTACGCACGTGGAGTCATCTAGGAATCAGCAATGATTAGCTAAAATGCATGTCTGTCAAAAGAACTGAAATAAGGGGGCAGTCTGCAAAGGCTTAGATACAAGGTAATTACAGAGGTAAAAAGTGTATTAATATAACAGTGTTGGTTATATAAAACTGGGGAATGGGTAGTAAAGGGATTATCTATCATTTTTAAACAATAAAAACTCTGGTGTAGACTGTAATATTTTTATTGTCTTTGTGGATGTATTCCAACTCTGTATATATTTACACTCTATCGTTGTGTTCAGTCACCTACAGATCCTCCAGTATTTTTTGTGGAAGATATCTGGCAACCCTGCTAGTGGGCATAATTTTTGCACAAAATCAAGAGGTGTTTAACAGCTTTGATGCGCAAGATGAGGAAGCGACCTGTGCATGCATGACAAGCCCTTTTCTTCATGCAAGGGGATTTACAATCAAATGATTTTTTCAGGGATCCCCCGCACTACAGGCTGGGGTTGGTTGGTGGTCTAGTGGGTGATGTCACCACGTACGCAGTACAAAGGGGCAGAACCAGGAAGCTTAGGTAGCTGCAAGGAAACTGGAGCTGGCAAAGTTTATCAAACACCTCAATTACAGCTCCCTTAGCAGCTACAAACACCCAGACTCATTTGAAAGAGAATCACACGGCCTTAGAGCAATACTGGAACGAAGCTGTTTTAAAACTAAAGTAAAAAAAAAAACACACAGGGATTTGCTTGGGGTTGTTACAATAAATGCACAATAAAAAAAAGATATAAAAAAAATGATATGTATATAGACCCCTAATAAAATTTGTTTTCTAGTAGACAAGTTCCTCTCTTAAAAAAATATATGAATTTTGTCTTGTTAATCAGGTGATCACTGTGGTAACAGTGAACTCCTTGCAAGAAACAAAGTGCACAATGGGTCTATCTTTAATCTATATTATAACTTCCAAAAGCCCATATTTCACATGTGGCTACTCTTGATGACAATTTGGTAAGGTGATCAGAGTAACAGCAGTGGTCACTTTTGGGTATATTTAACATGTAGCGTATCATGTCCGCTGCACATCGATAAATGCCGACAGCATACGCTGCCGGCATTTATCCTTGCACAAGTGCATTTATCCTTGTACAAGTGCATTTATCCTTGTACAAGTGCATTTATCATTGTACAAGTGCATTTATCCTTGTACAAGTGGTGCAATGCTGCCCCCTGTCAATCAACCCGATTCTATTCGATCAGGTTGATTTCTGTGCGCGGCCTCAGAGCAGACGGACAAGTTATGGAGCAGCGGTCTTTAGACCACTGCTTCATAACTTCTGTTCAGGATCGCCGGAAACAAGGGGCATCAAGCTTCATACAGAGCTTGATAAATCAGCCCCTTGGTCTCAAGCTATTTCACATACCATGAAATATAAATATAATAATGGTATATTGCAAGTCTGCTGGGCCTGCTGAAACCACCCAAAAAACAATATATAATTTGTGTGTATAATTTGACTTACAACAGGGTTTAAATGTAGGCAGCAAAAAAAGCTCAAAATTGGCTCAGCACTGGGGTGTAAAAAAAGGCTTAGCAGCGAAAGGGTTGATATCCCTATAAGTAAAAAGTTATTTATTATATATATATACTGTATATATATTAAGAGGGGCCATTAGAAGCAACAAAACAAAATCTTAGCCTAGATAAATGCTTTAAAGAATTTTCATATGTACATCTGCTACTTGAGACACTGCTTAGCTTTCTATATTCCATTAAACACACCATAAAAAAGCAGTAAAAGGTCCTATGAATTTATGTAAACTGATTGAAAACAAGCACATTGTAGTGTTATTAAGCTGCTGTAATTCGCATGTAAGAATGAGAGCTCACAGTATTACATTTTACACACATTTCGAGCTTAGTTATTTTTCTATTTTGCATTCTGTTTATCTGTTTATCCTGAAACACAATAAATTCCTATTTAAATTCAGGGTAAGTGGTAAGAAGTAAACAATTCTATTTACAGAATACTAAATATAACATGGGCTTAAACCCTCGCTGGACATTCCCATCTAAACAAAACATACCCAACTTAAATAACTTAACTAAACTCTAAACAAACAACACTAACACAGAGCTGGAATAAAGACCACACCATGGTCACTTTTATTAATTAACATTTAAAACTTAAATAAACTTAAACTTAAGATTTTTCACAAACTCTTCTCATCAAGGATGGCTGAAGCTGAGTGCCCTAATAAAAACTCCAAACATCAAGAGGACAAGGCCTTAGACGTCACGTGGGACCTCTGCTAGGCCCCGCCTTCAAGGAGTAGCAAATGCCCTAGAGGAGCCCAATCAGCAGGCCCGTGGGGTAAAGCACCCCCCTAGGGATATCATTCCACCCACACCCATAAGCTCTACCATCACCTCTTAAGATCTCTGCCCTCAAAATAGGCCATGACCTCCTGCTACCAGAGGATAATAACAACAACTCCAACCCATAAGGGGCACCGATAAGGAAAGCCAAACAGAAAATTAATACCTAGAGAGAAAAACATTAAGGGCCGAGGGCTTACAAGAGAAAGTTCAACTAATCAGACTCCCATCTCGGTGATTAAACCAGCAACCCTAAGAAGCCATATCATCTCAGTGTCACCACCACCACTGCACGGTAAGGCCCTTCATTTGTTCCATGATGACAAGCAGCCCTACACTATAATTGTGCAAGCATTTTCTTTTTACTTTTTTCTCTTTTTAATAAACATTTAAAGAAGATGGAACCTAAAAGATATAGGCCTTGATAAAGAGCGTAACTAAAGCGGTCTCAAAGGTCTTAATTGAGACCAATCCCATACCTCTAAGTGGTCAGTCTGGCCGTGCAGTCAGTAGTGGCATTGCAACAATTCTGGCCCCCCTGTGTGCCCCCTTTGAAATAGGGCTCACAATTTAATAAAATTGTATGGCTTTGCCTTTACAGTATGGTTGCAAAGTTTCCAAGATGGTTGTTAAAGTGTAACTATACAGAAAAAAACTACCACCATATTTGAGGAAGGCTGTGCAAGTGCAAATCTTTACGACTAACCAATGGGAAGACTTATAACATATTATATACTTATTATATATAGAGAGAAGAAGCTTATTTTTCTTCTATGCGGCTGGTGGCTCAGCTTCTGCTGATGGCAAACAGCCAGAGACAGGTCGCTGTTTAAAGGGAAGGCTCACCACAGTGTTTGCCCTGGGGTCCAGTGAGGTCTAGTTAAGGTCCTGGTCTTGATCTCAATCTATCACGGCATCAGCTTTTTCTGCCCCTTTTTGGACGCAAATGGCTTCTTTTCAATTCGCCGCACTCACAATAGTGTGTTTTTTACTCATTCCCACACTCGCAAACATGTTTTTGGATCCTCGATAAAAGCCTTATTTTTCCTGTGGAGACAAAAAGATTTCAACGATCACAACACATTTTCGAGTTACTTTTCATCAGCTTTTCAAGCCCAGTTTTGCCTTTTCAAATTTGACACCTTTAGGCACTTGTATATATCTATACCTGTATATATTCATATAGATAGAGGGGTTGAAGGACGACAGATGGCTTGTGCATGATACCTTTTATTTTTTCATGTAAGATAACCTGATATTCTATACAAATGAATATAAAAATGTGATATATATATATATATATATATACAGTATATATATATATATATATATATATATATATATATATATATATATATATATATATATATATATATATATATATATATATATATATATATATATCAGGATCTGTTTAAATGCTATTGATAGAGATAACCTGCTCACGGATAAAGGTAAATTCTCTGTACATTCCAGATCTGTTCCTGTTTGGTCAAGTTTGCTGATGCCTATAGGGCATCTGAGGAAAGCAGCCGTGTCTGCTAATTTTTGAACTAATCTGAAATGGACTATAAGTTTTTTATGTGTCATGTACAGCCGTTCCTGCTTGTTCTGGAGACAGCTAAAATAGGTTGTTAATAATGCATACATCCATTGATCATGCTTCCTGAAAACCTTAATTGGTTCGCTGGCAGTCACCCAACCGACAGATTTAATTTAAAACATATAAAGCGCTACCGAATATGAACTTTCTCCAAGACTGAGAATGTACTGACAGATTAAACATTATTGAAATTAACCCCTAAATGAAGATGAAGTTCTGAAATGTTTTTCCACTCTAATCTTGTATGTAGAAGAGAAAAATGTAAATGTCTGAAATGAACACGTTTTCTGAACATGAACCTTTTCAATAAATATTATTTATTTATAGTTTCATAATGTAAATACAATAATATACAGTTTAATGCCTTGTAGTAAGATCTGACAGTGTGTGTGTGGTGTGTGTGTTATATGAGAGTGTGTGTGTGTTTTAGCAGTGTGTGTGTGTTGTAGGAGGGTGTGTGTGTGTTGTATGATAGTGTGTGTATGGTATGTGTGTTATATGAGAGTGTGTGTGTGTGTGTTGTATGAGAGTGTGTGTGTTTTTTAGCAGTGTGTGTGTGTGTTGTAGGTGTGTGTGTGTGTTGTATGATAGTGTGTGTGTGTGTTTTATGAGAGTGTGTGTGTTTTATGAGAGTGTGTGTGTGTTATATGAGAGCATGTGTGTGTGTGTGTGTGTGTGTGTGTGTCTTAGCAGTGTGTGTGTGTGTGTTGTAGGAGTGTGTGTGTGTTGTATGATAGTGTGTGTATGGTGTGTGTGTTATATGAGAGTGTATGTGTGTGTGTTGTATGAGAGTGTGTGTTATATGAGAGCATGTGTGTGTGTGTCTTAGCAGTGTGTGTGTGTGTGTGTGTGTGTGTTGTAGGAGAGTGTGTGTATGGTGTGTGTGTTATATGAGAGAGTGTGTGTGTTTTAGCAGTGTGTGTGTGTATTGTAGGAGAGTGTGTGTATGGTGTGTGTGTTATATGCGAGTATATGTGGTGTGTGTGTTGTATGAGAGTGTGTGGTTTGCATTATATAAAAGTGTGTGATGTATTTGTGTGTGGTGTGCGTGTGTTGTATAAATTAAAAAGAATGTGTGTGTGTTATATGAGAGTGTGTGGTGTGTGTGTGTGTTGTATGAGAGCGTGTGTGTGTGTTGTGTGAGAGTGTGTGCGTGTTGGTGTGTGTGTTATATGTGTGTGTTGTATGAGAGTGTGGTCTATGTTATTACATTTTACAAAACTTTCAAGTTTGACTACAAAACTGCACCTATCTTGTTGACCAAGCATAAAAATAGGGTCGTAAAGGTATGTGGTATCATGGCACTGGGTCTTGGAAAAAATCGTTTCAAGAACGCTGGCCTATAGCACTGCCTGACACTATCGCTGTTGCAGGATAATGGATTAGACAAAAGTGTGGCAGCAAAATTCTATCCCAGAGCTACCAGCTGTTGTGTGATAATAATGATTTGGAAGCTCTATCCTGCTGCCATATTCCCTACACTGCTTATATCCTGATGAAAAAAAACGGAAATATAATATATAATATGCTACAATAAATGATTGTTTATAGATCCTGGATGCCTGCAGTGAGTCTTTGTGAATAAGGAATGGGCAGTTCCTTGGAAAGACCTTCAATGTGTTTCTGTATTTATATATTTATGGCATGAGCACTAGGTGTGATGTGTAATATATATATATATATATATATATATATATATATATATATATATATATATATATATTTGTTTTGTTTTTTTGAAATAATGTAGTTAGTTAAAAAATGTATATTTTGTCAAGCAAATTTGTTTTTGAGAAATGAAATAAAAGATGATTGTTGTAGTGTATTCAGACTTTCTCTACTGTAGTTTAAATTTTGATACAATTTTGTCACAACAAAAAGCACTTAAATTGTGGGGAAAATCTGTGGTAAAAAAAATAATTAAAGCTATAAAGTGTGTGCTTTTTCTCTGACTGAGAGCCTAGAGGTGATTAAAGACGTCTACAGGCAGTGGGTGGGTTTTATTGCCAGTAGGGTTTGGTGATGATAGGTACTGATACAGCTGGGGGTTATGATGTTAGAGCGTGTTACAGAAAATATTTAACCTCTTATATATATATGTAAAGGAAAATCTGCTTCCATGATAACAAGATGCACAGTAGAAGGAAGTATTTAATAAAAATTGAATATTAAACTGTCACTACAAACTCTGAATGCTAGTTATTGTTAGCTTTACAGCAGATACCTCACTGGCTGATGAGCTAGATCAGTGGACAGTGATATAGATTAGGGCTCCACTTGTAATCTAGCCCTAAATGTGTCTTTTGCTAAAAAATAACTTAACTAATGGGACATGAAAGTTAAACTTAAACTGTCATGATTCAGATAGAGCTTAGAATTTTAAGATACTTTTCAATGTACTTCTATAACCAAATTTACTTTGTTCTTTTGGCATACCTAGGTAGGCTCCGCAGCAACAATGAACTACTGAGAGTAAGCTGGTGACTACACATATCTGCCTTTTGTCATTGGCTCACCTAAAGTGTTCAGCTTGGTCTCAGTAGCTAACTTTAAAGGGACATAATACTCTAATGCTAAATCACTTGAAACTGATGCAGTATCATTGTAAAAAGCTGACAGGAAAATATCACCTGAGCATCTCTATGTAAAAAAGGAAGATATTTTACCTCACAAGTTCCTCAGCTCACCAGAGTAAGTTCTGTGTAAAATGTTATACTCATCTGCTGCTCAGCTGCAGGTAAAACAAAATAATGAAGAAATGAACAGCAGCCAATCAGCATCAGCAGTGCTGAGGTCATGAACTCTTTTACTGTGATCTCATGAGATTTCACTTAACTCTCATGAGAGAGTTCCTTCTCTTAAACTTAAACTTCCTTCACTTAAACTGAATAGGGAAATAAGATGAGTGTGCACGTAAGCTCACTCCCTTAGCTGTCCCGGGACAGACATACTGATTTGCTGCTTAGAAGTCCTTTACACTGAGATGTGGCTACTGAGGAACTTTTGAGGTAAAATATATTTCTTTTTTTACATAGAGATGTTCAAGTGATATTTTCTAGTCAGCTTTTTACAGCTATGCTGCATCACTTTCAAGTGTTTCAACATTTGGGTATCATGGCCCTTTAGTTATATACAAACAACAGTGCAATAATACAATTCTCTAATATATTTGAGCATTTTTCTACACATTTATGTTTCCTTCAATACAAAAAGTATTTTTGGGAGATACATGGTTACATTTTCCTATTTATGGCCATTCTTTATCTAGTTCTTGGCAACACCCAAAAAGCATCAATCCTATAAATATGAACAATGAAGCAAAGCGTTCTCCAAATTAATATTCATACTGCATTGCTGTATACTCCCCTCATCATTTTGATAGTCCTGGCACGAGCTCAAGCAGAATGTCAGATTGCCCATGGAGTAAAGAAAGCATAGCGCAAATTTATTAATGGCAGCATTTTCAATCTGAATAGCATCCTCCCTTACACTCATTTATCTAAAATCTACCAGCTGTTGTCAAAGTGAGCAAGCAGTTTCCCAGGAAGAGCTGACTCCTGCAGATACATATTAATACAGACACTCAAATAAAGCTTCATTTTTTTCCCTTGCTGCTGTCATATCCAAGTGAAACACCTTCAAGGGGAATGATTTGATGTGTCATTAAATCCTGTTCTGCATCCTAATAAATAAATTATACATCAGCTGTCACAATAACTGCAAAGTGGGTTAAATCATTGACATTCTATTGATATACTAGCGCTGCTGGCAATTGCAACCGCCCTAGTCTGACTTTAGGTAACCCAGGTCTGACTTGTAAATTATGTATGAGATTTAACCCTTTCAGTCTGAAGGAATGCAAGTACTTTCCGCTCTATAGCCTCAAGGCGCCAGCCTATACCCTTAGAGCTATTCACAGCCATATAAATGGAGGAGCTGTCATTTCACATTTGTAACAGCACAGCTCAGACAAGCAGAGTCAGATCAGCTTATCTGCTGCAATACACAGATTTCATAAATATTAGTGCATGTCCTACTGAGCTGACTTTATATAGAGTTCAGTGGGGGGGGGGGGGGTTACATTCATGTCAAGATTTAAGATTGCAATCAAATGATTACTACACAACCGAATAAATAAATGGCAGCCTACACAAATTAAAAGAATAAAGAAGGAACATATAAATTAAAAGCTTTAACCCCTTAAGCCACCTTGATGGAGCAACTTCATCACAGGGTACTTTGCCCAGCGTACCCTGTCCCTGTTTATGTAGTAGCTACGTCAACCTTCTCCCTCATGCTGTGGCCCCAGCTCTGACTCAAACTCTAAAAGAAAAAAGTGCAATAATCAATGATTCACAAAAGCGCACATCTGTAGAGTTGCACTTACAATGTTTAATAAAACTTGATGCAATGAACATAAAATAGAGTCCATCTGCTAAAAGTCTTTCACTCGTCTACAATCAACTCCGGGTCCTGTCTTAATGGTGTGGTGTGCAACCAGCGTTCCTTCCTGATGTTATCCGATTGTGTTGTGTGGGTATGGGAACTCCGCCTCCAGATCTAAGGATACCCGGATTGTCCAAACGATTCGAGGATTAATCTCTACGCGTTTCGTCTGCTAACGTGCAGACTTTTTCAAGAGGGTAGGAAATTTGAATGCCTGATTGAGATATCCGTCCCAATTAAAAACCCTTACAAGCTCTCCTATTGGATATTGGCAAAATGTCCCTTACAAAATACTGTGTATTTGTAAAAATAAATAAATATACACATTAAACATGATATCAACATAACATATCTTTTGCAAACAACACTGCAAATTACATTACTATGGTTGCAAATAATAATACAAAAATTATACTTTATAAAACTAAACGATGTCCGTATACACACTTTTGTCTAAACAAGATTTAATGTGCAAAAAGACCTAACATAATAAATACAGTCTATTGCGGTCTCCACTTAAAAATATTTAAAAATGCTTAAAACTGCTAAATTTAAATTCCTAAAATATATATATGAAATGCAGTTTCCAATAAATTCCTATATAATAAAAAATTTAAAAACCATACTCATCACAGGTACAACAAATGGATGAAGGGAAAGATATAACAAAGAAAGATAGTATTTATAAAATTAATTATTGTCAAACCACATAGTTTTACTCTAAAATTGACATAAATAGAGATCTCCCTTTAGGGTACATATACAAAAAGAATTCACTATATGAACAAGTATACCTTAATGTATACCTAAAAATCAATTGATTAATAACATTAACCAGAATATTAGGCTAAGACCGCTGTCAGAGGGAGAAGACATCTGTTTATATGGTAAGGAAGTGCTGATAGAGCTCCCGTTACCATATGAAGCAGATCACCTTGCGGTGGTGCCGTAGTGTGGGAGGGTCAGAAGGGAGGAGGGTGTGCAGCCCATCACCGGAGGGTAAGACCATTATGCTACTGAAATATCTTTACACAGAGGGAGGGGGAAGGATACACCACAATATGGAAAGGGGACAATGAAAGGGAAGAGGGGGGCACTGCATAATGATTGATTGGTGGGGGGAGGTGGGGAGGGGAGCCACTACACTACAGAAAAAATATTTTTTATGAATAAAATTTAAAAAAGGTGATATAAACGCATACAAAATAGGTACTGGCAGGCAGCTCTCAGTACCCAAGATGGCAGATACTAGTTAGAGGGGGGGGGGGGTAGGGAGATGTTTGGGAGGAATCAAGGAGGTGGGAGGGTAAGGAGGGGATCCTATGCTGTAGAAAAAAGAAAAAAAAGAATTTAAAAAAATGTTTTGCCTAAAATGTCATAGTGGTAGACTGTCTGCCAGTACCTAAGATGGTGGTTGACCAGTGAGGGGTGAGGGAGGGAAGAGAGCTGTTTGGGAGAGATCAGGTAGGGATCAGGGGGTGGGAGGTGTCAGCAGCAGTGAGGGTAATCTCTACACTACAGCTAAACTTAAATTTACAAGCTACCTAATTAACCCCCTTACTGCCAGGAATTTTAGAAGTGTGCTGCGCAGTTGCAATTAGCGACCTTCTAATTACCAAAAAGCAATGGCAAAGCCCTGCATGTCTGCTATTTCTGAACAAAGGGGATCCCAGAGTAGCTTTTAAAACCATTAATTTCATGACTGCACAAGCAGTATGTAAATAATTTCAGAGAGAATAGAACCCCAAAGTTTGTGAAAAAGCTAAAACATTATTTTTTTTCAATATGGTCGCATTTGGTGGCAAAACAATGGCATGAAATATAGCAAAATGGGCCTAGATCAATACCTTTGGTTGTCTACTAAAAAAACATATATAGTATTGATAGGTAAACAAAAAAAAACAAGGCTCTATTTCTGAGAATTAATTAAAATTGATAATAGAAGCAAATTAAACAGTTGTTTAAAATTGCATGCTCTATCTGAATCATGAAAGAAACATTTGGGGTTTTATATCCCTTTAAGTGCCATAAGCCCCCTGCAACCTAACTACTCTACACTATTAACCACTTAAAGGGACACAAAACCCACATTTTTTCTTTCATTGTTCATATAGAGTAGGGGTTTCCAACCTTTCGGACCTCAGGGACCACTAAACTCACAATTTTGTATTACATATATATAATATATATACGCATATACACACACATACTGTACATAACTAGTATAACCATTGCTATGTTTCCATTAAGGAAATGTAAGTCAAATTGCCTGGAATGCACATAAGGTTTAAGGCCAGGACGGAGGAGTGGGATTGTTCTTGTGTGTATGTGTGAAACAAATGTTGCAGTTAGAAAGGAGGGGTTTGGATTACCTTTTTAAGACCGGTACAGAAAGTCCAAATCCTCCTTTTGCTTGTTTCTTCAAAGTTTTCACATGAAACGTTCCAAGAGAGTCTTTGTTCCTTCAAGATAATTCATGGAGTCCCCGAGAAATCTACAGAAAGAGAAATAATTGATGAGAGTGAAGCCGAGGATTGTATTACACCTTCTCCTGATGTGGTGGGTAATACCCCTTTTCTTACGGTGTATTTGAACTATTACCCAGGGAAGTAATTCTGTTTTTGAAGTCTCACACACACAGTCCTGATCTGCTTCTTAATCTAAGTTTTAAATGTATGTCTCACATATTTATGTTATACATTTGGTACTATTTACCACCCTTTTTATTCTATCATTAGTAAAAGTTATGTTTTAATAACCAGTTCTTGACACAATCCGGGTTTCAATGCATACTGTTACTATATAGTGTTTTGTGAGTGCTGGGTACTGTCTAACTTCTCTCTCTTTTTTGTACCCTTTTCTTAGCCTGTCTCTTCCCCTTCTCCTAGTGGGTCTGGGGTGGAAGGCACCTCACCAAGTGACAGTGAAATTCCGGATCATGCCCTGTTAGAGGCCTTGGATTCGGAACAGGGATGGGGGTCTAGGGAGCAGAATTGCCCAGCAGATAGGAAGGCGGTAGTCGTAGGCCCTGAGGCCCATGTGGGGCCCTCTTCTGGCGCATCATTTGCGGAGGTGGTTGCGGGTCCTTCTCATACCTATTGCAGAGGGTATCCCAGCAGTGATGACTAACGACCGTGGCGTGTCTAGTGGAAGCTTCGGTACTTTACCTGGGCTTCCGGCTGTAATTTCCGGGAACTCAGTGGCTGCAGCAGTGTCCCTTCAAACCCTCGCATCCATCCTGTCTGGTGCTGCGGAGGGGTCTCCTTTGGATTTCGGTCCCTCGTCTGTGGTTCCACGCGGTCCTCCAGGTGCGTCGGCCTCTGTCAGCATCACTTCCTGTTTGGGGATCCATGCCAGCGGCTGTTCAGGTGACTTCACTTCTACTGGCGTCACTTCCGGATACGCCATTTAACGCCAGACAATGAAATGGAGCGCATCGAGTTCCCCCGATGGGAGTGCCGCGGGGGGGAACCTAGGCTCCGTGGGGGCAGGTCACAAGGGGCGAGGGGGCCTCAAGGGGTTGCGGATGATATTCAGGAGTCCTTTTAACAGTCAAACCTTGGAGCTAGTAATTTGCAAAGTGGGGACGTTAAGCCTAAAACACAGGCTCGTGGTTCATGCAGTATAAATACTAATAAATGTGCATGGGCACGGTCCACTTCCAAGGGGTTAACAGTCACCGGTAAAGGACTG
Source organism: Bombina bombina (assembly GCF_027579735.1). Lineage (NCBI taxonomy): Eukaryota > Metazoa > Chordata > Amphibia > Anura > Bombinatoridae > Bombina > Bombina bombina. The sequence goes on along the minus strand of NC_069503.1, from coordinate 1,074,456,921 downwards.
GGGGCACCTCATGGCTCACGGGGGTCTGTGGGCATGGATGAATAGCAGTCTGGGCTCACAAGTGTGAGTGTGGATAGCGATGTTATGAATGAGGAGGCTGGAGAAGGAACTTCTGGGGGTATTCTGAGAAGCAATAGAGATAGAGTGGGGCAACAATGCGCCCGCATATCAGGGAATAGAGTGTTAACTAGATCAGCTGTTAAGCAGGGCCCTCCCCCATAGTTCCACAACTTAGATAGGGAAGTTGCTCCGACTAGGAATAAAAACCATCTCCCCAGGCACTTAAGGTGGTACGTTTTAGTGAGCAGATACAAGATTTTTCTGATGATGAAAGTGGTGTGCTGGAAAATGTGGTGCAGTGTGAACAAACAGGGGGGCATAGGCTGAATGAGAGGGGGATTATGCAGCATAAGCACCATAAGAGGGGCACAGCTGAGCTTCCCCCTCGTAGTACTCCCCTCTCGTACTCTGTTTTGCAGGAGGATGATATGGATAACACTGATGATTCCGGCAGCAGCCTGGAAAAGGGACTGGAGAGCGGTGCTGATTCCATGTTGTCAGAGGATGAGCGTCCATCGACATCGGGTGTGGTGGCTATACTTACAAGGACGGGTACACAGGCCAGTGAGTCCTCTGTTTCAGTGGGGTTTAGGGGTTTCACGTCATCTTCGGATGACTCTGGTTCTGAGAATGACAAGGATTTGTGTTTAAATGCCAAAGGGAATAAGCGAGGGGGTTGACAGAGGATAAGGAGGCTGCTAGCAAAGGGTTGCAAAGGTCATCAGAACCTGTTACTTCTGAGAGGTCAGCTAGGGCATCCCAACCCAACTGTACAGTGCCATCTACAGCCTTAATGTTGTTCATAGATTTGGTACAGTACATGCTGTTTTATTTCCCAACACCCCTACTCAATGGCATTTACGTAATTATACTACATACAGTTTCTTTTGAAGAAAACAATGATGTTCCCGGTTTAGTGAGTGTGTCTGCAGTCATCTCTTCCGATGGGCAATATTGAATGTCAATAATGCCTTATTCTTGCATGTACCCTGAGAAAATGATATTTTTACATCAATGTGCTTGGTTTGAGGATTGACTCTTTCTGATTGTGTCAACTTTATACACCCTTGGTTGTCTTCAAGGATTGGTATGGGTTTAGACACATCCAGTCCCATATCTAGTAGAAGTTGACAAATCCAAATTGCTTCTTGACATGCATGTGCTGCTGCAATATATTCTGCTTTCATTGAAGAGAGTGCAACAGTCACTTGTTTTCGACTAGACCAACTTATTGTTCCTTTTCCATACTGGAAGATGTAACCACTTGTAGACTTGCGGTCAGTGGTATCTCCGGCCAAATCAGCATCAACATATCCAATTAGTTTTGGGTTTGATGTTGCTGGCAGTCCCAGCTTCATCTGAATTGTTCCTTTTAGGTACTGTATCACCCTCTTTACTGCATTCCAGTTAGGTTGACATGGTGTCACAACTTTTCTACAGAGTATACCCACTGCTGCGGCAATGTCTGGTCTTGTCACATTGGAAATGTATAGCAATTTTCCAATTGCCCTTCGGTAATTGTCATTATTGGGTAACAGGTTTTCTATTCCATTGTTTTTTAGGTAATCTGGTTCCATAGGTGTTTTCACCTCTTTTGCATCTTGTATGTGAAACCGCTCTGATATTTCTGCAATTTTTTACTTTAGTTAAGAAGATAGCTTCCATCCTCTTCCTTCTCTATTTGGATTCCTAAATAATGAGTAATGTTTCCTAGTTCTTTAATCTCAAAGTTCTGTTTTAATATGTGAACTATTTGGTCATAATCCCCTTCTTGTTCAAAATAAGTTATGATGTCATCAACATAAATTAGGATGTATATCCATTTGTTTTCTTGATGCCTTGAATATGAACATGGAGCTGCTTTGCTTCTTGAGAATCCTTGATTCATGAGTACGTCATTCACTTTTTCATTCCACATTTTTGCAGCTTGCTCTAGTCTATAGATGCTTTTTTGAAATTTACATACAAGGTTCTGTTCCTTCTCAAATCCAGGTGGTTGTTTCATGTAGATATCCTCCTTGATGTCTCCATATAGGAAAGCAGTTTTGACGTCCAGGTGCCTCACTTGCATTCCCTTTCCGGCTGCAATGCTAAGGAGCGCTCTGATGGTGGAGTGCTTTACAACTGGAGAGAAAGTTTCATGAATCTTCTCCAAATTTCTGTGAGTATCCCTTTGCAACTAATCTTGCCTTGTATCTGTGGATATTTCCTTCTGCATCATATTTTACTTTAAAAGTCCATTTGCTTCCTATAGTTTTGTGACCAGGGGGGAGCTCAGTGAGTGTCCAGGTTTTATTTTCCTGAAGTGATTTTATTTCTTCTTTGGCTTCCCTTTTCCATTGATTGGCTTTCCTTTTGGCATTTTTTCTATATCTTCCCAGGATGTTGGTTTGAGTGTTTCATGTGTCTTAGTGATGTCTGACAGCTTGTGGGGTGGTATCCCTTTCATTACCCGAGTCAATTTTATGATTTCTGGTTGTTCAGTGGGTTCTACTGGTTTGTGAGTAGCTAATTTTTCTATTGTAAGCTCCACTTCTTGTTTGGTCTCCTGCACAGCTTCACTTTGGTCATCATCTCTTGCTGGTTCAGTGCACAGTTTCTCTTCATGGCTTTTGAGGGACATTTTTTCTGATGTTTGGCTTTCTTCAAAATAAACACTGTAGCTTATTGTGACCTTGTTGGTCTTTGGATGAAGGATTCTATAGCACTTACTTTGTTCACTGTAGCCCACAAGAATGCCTTCTATGGCTGTGTTCTCTAATTTGGAGCATTTATCGCTTGAAACATGGGCATATGCTTTACATCCAAACACTCTAATATGCCCCATAGAAGGTTTTGATCAATTCAACATTTCATATGGGGTACTGTCAATAGTTTTTGATGGTAGCCTGTTCTGTAGGTATGTTGCAGTCATTATTGCTTCACCCCAGTACTGGTTATGTAAATTGGCATCTGAAAGTATGCATCTTGCCATTTCTATGAGGGTGAGATTTTTTCTTTCTGCAACACCATTTTGCTCAGGAGTGTATGGTACAGTTGTTTGGTGTACAATACCTTGTTTCTTTAGGTATGACTCCACTTCCTTACTCATATATTCCCCTCCATTGTCGGTACCTATTATTCCTGGTTTCCGTTGAAATTTGTTGCTGAATGTAGCTATAAATGCTTGAAGTTTCTCTGATGTCTTGCTTTTGTGCTTCATCAGATATGTTGATGTGTACCTGGAATAATTGTCAATGAAGGTCAGTAAATATCTGTTCACGCCGGTGTGGGGGTTTTCATTGGTCCACACACGTTACTGACTGGCTTGTGGAAGTGGGGTACTTGTGGTCTTTAATTTGATACAACATTTGCACTTCATGAGCATGTGGCAAGGCAATATTATCATGTCTTCTGATAAACCTCCCTTTGCATGTTCCTTTATGGCTTCTGGGTTTCAATGCACTAATCGTCTGTGCCACAGGTGGATACATTTGTTGTGTGGATTATAAATGGTTGTTTTGCCTTGTTCCCTTTCAGTGATGTACAGGTGTTCATTCAACCTTCCTTTTGCTAGGATTTGTCTCCTGTTTCGAATTGTGCATTCATTGCCTTGGAACTGGACTGTGAGTCCATTGTTAGCAAGGGTTTTCACTGATAGGAGGCTTCCTTCTAAACTTGGGATGTACAGAACATTCTTTACTAGGATGCTTTGCTTACCTCCTGATGGTGTGATGCAATTCAGGAACCCTTGACCGTTACCTTCTGCCGTAATACTTTTCCCATTCACTAGGAAGATTTTTTGTCTTTTGCATTGAGATCAATTTCTGTGAAGAATGTCTCATCACTTGTCATGTGACTAGTTGCCCCTGAGTCAATGCACCATCCATGTGGTGTACTATTCTGAGTCACTTTAAAGCTACCGCTTCATGATACAGCTGCAGTTTCCTTTGTGGCTGCCTTAGCTCTTTCTCTTGTGAGTGGCTCTAACCTTTGCTGCTCAGCTCTCCAGATTGAGCAGTTCTTTTTCAGGTGACCGGCCTTTTTTCAGCGAAAACACACTCTGGTTTCTCTGTTTTGCTTTGTGCCTTATTGCACCTTCAGAGCTACCTCTGATCTCTCATTTTCTTCACTATGCATGTTTTCCTTTCTTCTATTGTATTCATCAATTAATTTTCCCTTAGCATATTCTAGTGCTAGTTCTGGCTCAGGTCTAGTTTCTAGAGCATTGATAAGGGCACCATATAACTCTGGAAGGCTGCATAATAGCAATGCTACTATATGATTGTCTTTAATTTCTTCTCCAATTGCACATAGCTGTTCTACAATCTGTAGCAAAGCATTCACATGTTCACACATTTCCTGGCCATTTTCCAGCCTCGTCTTATACAATCTGCGCAGCAAACATAGTTTACTGTTTAAGTTTGAACGCTCATGCAGTTTTTGTAGTGCAGTCCATATTCATTTAGCTGTGTCTTCTTTTCTTATATGAATGAGTTTATCATCCTCCACTAACAGGTTTATAACTGCTTTTGTTTGCCTGTTTTTCTTGTCCCATTCTTCTGGGTTTTTAGTGGTTCTGTTTGTATCCAGCACCTCCCATAAATCTTTGGATAACAGCATTTCAAGCTTAAACTTCCACATTTGGTAATGTTTAGCTTTGCTATTGCATAATTCCCATCTGAACCACTTGCCATCTTTCAGTAAATTGGATGCAGCTCTTGTTTCCTAACACAGTATTTACTTGGATCATAGATGCAACACTTACTGACTTGTAGTTTTCCTTTAGTGTCTGGGCCCATAACCTGTTGGTTATGTAATAAAAAGACACTGGAAGCTTTTAGGAATACTGCATTAGGCAGGGATTCATCACTATGGTGGTCCCTATAGCATTAGGGGAGTCTGAGGCATGATGAGGGCTAGACAGCCTATTTCTACAAGTCCAAGGACGTTATGTTTCAGCTCCCCAGGTGTTCAATGTGGTTTGCACCTTGTTGACCCTGGTCCTAATAGTCTGAAGTGGTGGATTAGCACCCTGGGCTGGTGGGTGGACAGTGTAAATAGTAAAGTTATTGTTTATGTTTTCCCACAAAGGAGTATATGGCATTTAATCCCTTATGTATATATTTACACATTTTTAAGAATTATTTTTTGGAATGAAGGGTGAGTGCCAACTTTTGAGCTGGAAGCAGAGAGGCAGAAAGTGGGAAAAAAAGAATTATGTTTAAAAGGACCACAAGACTTCCAAGTAAGGAATTATTCAAAACTACTTATGATCATGGACAGACATTGGAGTCATAAACTAAGTTTATATCAGAAAGCTCTCAATATGGATGTGAGCTAACAACAACTGATGTTACTGTCAATTACTATAATACTGGTGGGATATGGCTGATCTGCTGGATGGCAATTTATGGAATTCAGATGTAATGGCTTTGTGCGCGGAAAAATTATTAGAATGAAAAATAATTAATATTTAATAAAAAAATAAAAAAATAAAAAAAAGAAGATGGAGGGGAGGAAGACAAACAGTGATGTAAGTCCATCTAAAGGAATTACGAAAACTACTACAAAGAGACAGCTATAGGGAAGAAAATAAATGAAATATAAGAAAAAAAAATAAGATTTTCTTTTTTTATATACTTTAATTCCAACTTTAATTCCACTATTTCAAGCCAAGACTATACCAACCTCTGCTGGCTTTAGAATTTTAGCATCTTCCTCTGAGCAGCGCGCCAGGCAGGAGGAGTTAAAAATACAATCTAGCTACGCAAGTTGCACAGTACTACGCAACATGCGTAGCTGTTTTCACTGATATCCAGCCAGGCACTGTTGGGAGTTGTGGCACTATGTGGGTGACACCATCAGAGGAGATTAATTCCTGCTTGATGGTGTCATGGACCACCAACATCTTCTCGCGGGCCAACAGTGGTCCACAGACCACTGGTTGACGACCGCTGATATAGAGCATGCAATTTTAAACAACTATCTGGTTCTCCTATTATACATTTTTCTTCATTGTCTTGCTATCTTCATTTGAAAAAGCAGGAATGTAAAGCTTAAGAGACGGCCCATTTTTGGTTGAACACCTGGGTAGCGCTTGCTGATTGGTGGCAAAATTTATTTATTGACCTACCAATTTATCTGTCTGTCTTCCATATGTTTTCCTGTCTTGCTGTCTTAACGTCTCCACTCCTTGTATAAACACACACTACTTCATTGCTTGCTGTAATGGCAAAAAATGTCCAGGCCATTAGGAGTGAAGGCATAGGACAGAAAATCATTCCTGTTTGATAAGCACAATTACTCATTCTTTGTTCTCATAGATCTAGCCCACAAAAGATTTTAATACATTTGTATGTTAATATATTTTAGAGTAGCATTCTGCTGGCAGTGCACTATGTTCCGAGTACAGACAGTAACTTGTCATTGGAGCAGCTGCCTCTGCAATTTTCATGAAAAACAAAGAATAATAATATTAGGAAACTATGAGGTAATAGCTTAAATTTCTATACTAAAAAATTAAAAATCAATTTAACATTTTATTATCCGTTCCTGCAATATTTACAAAACATGTTTTCTGGACTTTATTTAGCTAAATCCCTAACATAAATTATTAAGGGGACAGTAGACAACTTGTATTACAAGACTATTCTAATGTCTTACCATAAAAAAACATATCAGCTAAGTATAAATGTTTTTTAAAAAAATTAACATCTTGTTTGCTGCAACTGTTTTAAACAGACAAACACTACCCACCACCTGACTCTGAAGTTGATTCTCAAGTTGACAAGGCTAGCCGTGTTCTTTTCTTTTAAAGACAATTAGGCGACAGATATGTAGCACAGTTTGCCTTTGATAAGTCTGCAGTGTGTTTACTTATTATGAAAATTTAAAAAGTCTCAATTTCCAGAGCTAAATTAGTAAATACTATTAATGTCTCAGATAATAGATTTACCTCAGATAACAGATTTCTATAAGCGCCAACACTATGATTGATGCTGGATAGCACTCAACCTAAGCTAATGGAGCACAAAAATGCAGTAACAAGTTCCACCCTTTAACATTTTCCTGGTTATCCATTTTTGTTATCTGAAATGAATGAAACCACCAAACTATTACTGAAAATGTTTAATACTTCAGTATTACTTATAGAAAAGGAAAAAGGGAGCAGAAGCAGAATTGAATATTGTCTCTTTAAATCTTAGACAAAAAAGATTGCAAGACTTTGCACTGAAACTCGTTCTGGCAAACAATGTAGTTAAAAAAACAATGTACTCAGATAAGCAGCTGATAGGAGTATAGTGCTGTATTCAAAGCAGCTGCAGGAACACTCTTGTAAATTGCCTCTCTCTTGCAACGCTACTACACACACACTAATGTGAAAGGGACACTGAACCCAAATTTTTTCTTTCTTGATTCAGATAGAGCATGCAATTTTAAGAAACTTTCTAATTTACTCCTACTATCAAATTTTCTTCATTCTCTTGATATCTTTATTTGAAAAGCAAGATTGTAAGTTTAGATGCCGGCCCATTTTTGGTGAACAACCTGGGTTGTCCTTGCTGATTGGACAGCACCAATAAACAAGTGTTCTCCAGGGTTCTAAACCAAAAATTGTTTGGCTCCCTTGCTTAGATGCCTTCTTTTTCATATAAAGATAGCAAGAGAACGAAGAAAAATTGATAATAGGAGTAAATTAGAAAGTTGCTTAAAATTGCATGCTCTATCTGGTTCAGTGTCCCTTGAAATCTGCTGCTGTTCTTTCAAAGGGCCCCTTTGTCTCTACTATTCAGCCAATAACTCAGTAATTAAAAATTCAGTATCTGTGGTTTTAAGCATAATAAGCTGTTTAAAATGACAAAATAAAAGTAAAGGAACTGCTTGCAAACAATTGAATACACTCCAGCAGATAAAATGGATCATTGGGGACACATTAGACTAGATATTCAAAACATTGTCAGATCAATGAGAAATTGCCTGTTTGGGTTTGATCAGCTGGCAGTCCATCAATTGATATGGCTATTAAGATAGACGGTAGGTAAAATGGAGGATAGTGTTTTGAATGTTAGAAACCGACGGCGATGCTTCCCCATTAAAATACAGGTTGAAACATCCATGGAACACCTTTATATTTGTCATGTCTGACTCTGTAATCTACTTTGTTAATAAAGATGAAAAATGTCCTAGTAAAACTATAGAAGCTGGCGATGTAGTGTATATATACTGTATATGTATATATGTATGTGTATATATATATATATATATATATATATATATATATATATAAAACACGTTTGCCACAGTGCGATCACAATATTATAAGTAAAACACAATCGTGCAATCATGTTCTCAATATAATGGAAATATGAATATTGCGAACGCACAACTGCATTATGCATACATATACATTAAACAATGGATATACATATACTGTGTATCTACAATCCCACCACAACTATAGGTGTATTATTGATATGTTTAAAGGGACATAAAACAAGTTGGGATAGAAAAAAAATATAATAATATGTACTTTAATTACTTTACCTGCAAATGTATACTGCTGTGCCTCGGAATTAACCCTTTTGTTTTAGTTTCTGAATTGTTAAGCTCTTACTTTGCCCACACATTTCCTTCTATGGCTGTATCTATATCTATTGTTCTTTTGGTAGAATGCAAAAGTTCATAGGGATTATCTGCTGGAGCATGCCTAGAAGCTGTGAACTCAGTTGAAATACAATGCCTGTGTCTAAACACTGATAAGGGGGGTGGAGTTGGCTGCTCCAGGCAGCTTAGCTATGTAATTCACTTGGCTTATTTTTGAAAATTATTTTAAAATACTTGCCAGCAATTAAAAAAAAAATGTTTTAGGCAAACTATTTTTAATTAATTAGCCCTTTTAAGATATGCACAGATCTCAACCTGCTTTATGTCACTATTGTATTGTACAAAAAGGGGTTAAGTTTCTGTTGACACATGTAAACTGAATTGTCATACAGTAATGTGTAAATGATCATCTACATTACTCCATCAATGTAGGTGAAGATGCTGCTTTTAATATTTCAAAAGCATCAGATCTGCATCCCCACCCACTGAAATATAAGGTAAAACGCCTCTCGGTGATGCTCTCTTTAAACAATACTGTCAGCCCTTTTTTGAGGGATCCCTTTTGAATATCTCACTTATCACTGGGGCCTAAAGGATAATAAAATTTATGCTTACCTGATGAATTTATTTCTCTTGTGGTGTATCCAGTCCACGGATTCATCCATTACTTGTGGGATATTCTCCTTCCCAACAGGAAGCTGCAAGAGGATCACCCACAGCAGAGCTGTCTATATAGCTCCTCCCCTAACTGCCACCTCCAGTCATTCGACCAAAGACAAGCAAGAGAAAGGAGAAACTATAGGGTGCAGTGGTGACTGTAGATTAAAAATAAAAAACATTAAAAATGACAGGGCGGGAAATAAATGTATAAGGAAAGCATAAATTTTGTTTTCTCTTGTAAGGTGAATCCAGTCCACGGATTCATCCATTACTTGTGGGATACCAATACCAAAGCTATAGGACACGGATGAAGGGAGGGACAAGGCAGGCGCTTAAACGGAAGGCACCACTGCCTGTAAGACCTTTCTCCCAAAAATAGCCTCCAAAGAAGCAAAAGTGTAGAGAAACGAGAGCCAAATGGCACAACTGGGAGATATAATAGGGAATATGGTTGTACTTAATAAGCAAAAGGGATAATTAAGTAACAGTTCAACCCTTCTAAATAGTTTCAAATATTGTAGTAGCTAGGTGCTCTGTACGTATTTTATGAACAACGAGAGGAGGTCTAAGCCTCCAAAGTATCATACATCTGAATAGCACTCTAATTCCCTATGTCAAATGAAAAGAAGACAGAGTACTATCTAACGGGTGACACTGGGTAAAATAAAATATAACTTTTATTAGGACTTTTTAAAATCAATGATAGGACAATACATTTAAAAACTACAAGAACTAAATTAACTTAATTCCTGGACAGGAATATCACTATACCGGGTATAGGTAGAAAAAACAGCATAAGCTGAAAAATATAAGTTGGTAATAGATATCCAAGTATGCACAGTATGCACTGGTCAGCTGACCTGTGTTTAAATATTCATCTTAATAGAAATAGAGCCCCAATGTGGGTATGTATAATAGAAAGTGGGTTTATCTCAATCCTGTGATACTTTTGATAAATGGTATACCTGCAGAAAGGATATAGTATGTATATCAATTGTCCACAGACGTTTGAGTAAATAAATATCTCTTGATGATATCTTGGTGTTATGAGGTGATTTATGATATATTGAGGTATACCATGTACTTCTATTAGGATATAGGTATCTAGTATAAGATGTTGTGATTCACTTTACCAACAATGTAGCTACTAATTGTTAATGGTATCAAATTTCACAATTTAATGGTATCAAATTTCACTCTTACCAAGGTAACACCTTGGTAAGAGTGAAATTTGATACCATTAACAATTAGTAGCTACATTGTTGGTAAAGTGAATCACGACATCTTATACTAGATACCTATATCCTAATAGAAGTACATGGTATACCTCAATATACCATAAAATACCTCATAACACCAAGATATCATCAAGAGATATTTATTTACTCAAACGTCTGTGGACAATTGATATACATACTATATCCTATCTGCAGGTATACCATTTATCAGAAGTATCACAGGATTGAGATAAACCCACTTTCTATTATACATACCCACATTGGGGCTCTATTTCTATTAAGATGAATATTTAAACACAGGTCAGCTGACCAGTGCATACTGTGCATACTTGGATATCTATTACCAACTTATATTTTTCAGCTTATGCTGTTTTTTCTACCTATACCCGGTATAGTGATTTTCCTGTCCAGGAATTAAGTTAATTTAGTTCTTGTAGTTTTTAAATGTATTGTCTTACCATTGATTTTAAAAAGTCCTAATAAAAGTTATATTTTATTTTACCCAGTGTCACCTGTTAGATAGTACTCTGTCTTCTTTTCATTTGACATAGGGAATTAGAGTGCTATTCAGATGTACAATACTTTGGAGGCTTAGACCTCCTCTTGTTGTTCAAAGAAGCAAAAGTATCAAATTTGTAGAATTTAGAAAAAGTATGAAGCGAAGACCAAGTCGCCGCCTTACAAATCTGTTCAACAGAAGCCTCATTTTTAAAAGCCCATGTGGAAGCCACCGCTCTAGTGGAATGAGCTGTAATTCTTTCAGGAGGCTGCTGGCCAGCAGTCTCATAAGCTAAACGGATTATACTTCTTAACCAAAGAGAAAGAGAAGTTGCTGAAGCCTTTTGACCACTCCTCTGTCCAGAGTAGACAACAAACAATGCAGATGTTTGAGGAAAATCCTTAGTAGCTTGTAAATAAAACTTTAAAGCACGAACCACGTCAAGATTGTGTAATAGACGTTCCTTCTTTGAAGAAGGATTAGGACACAGTGACGGAACAACAATCTCCTGATTGATATTCTTATTAGATACCACCTTAGGAAGAAACCCAGGTTAGGTACGCAAAACTACCTTATCTGCATGGAAGATCAGATAAGGGGAATCACACTGTAAGGCAGATAACTCTGAAACTCTTCGAGCCGAAGAGATAGCTGCCAAAAACAGAACTTTCCAAGAGAAAAGCTTGATATCAATGGAATGTAGAGGTTCAAACGGAATCCCTTGAAGAACTTTAAGAACTAAATTTAAACTCCATGGCGGAGCAACAGGTTTAAACACAGGCTTGATTCTAACTAAAGCCTGACAAAATGCCTGAACGTCTGGAACATCCGCCAGACGCTTGTGCAAAAGAATAGACAGAGCAGAAATCTGTCCCTTTAAGGAACTAGCTGACAATCCCTTCTCCAATCCCTCTTGGAGAAAAGATAATATCCTAGGAATCCTGACTTTACTCCATGAGTAACCCTTGGATTCACACCAATGAAGATATTTACACCATATCTTATGATAGATTTTCCTAGTGACAGGCTTTCGAGCCTGAATTAAGGTATCAATGACCGACTCTGAGAAACCACGTTTTGATAAAATCAAGCGTTCAATCTCCAAGCAGTCAGATGCAGAGAAATTAGATTTGGATGGTTGAAAGGACCCTGAAGTAGAAGGTCCTGCCTCCGCGGCAGAGTCCATGGTGGAAGGGATGACATGTCCACCAGATCTGCATACCATGTCCTGCGTGGCCACGCAGGTGCTATCAAAATCACTGAAGCTCTCTCCTGCTTGATCTTGGCAATCAGACGAGGGAGCAGAGGAAACGGTGGAAACACATAATCCAGGTTGAAGGACCAAGGCGCTGCTAGAGCATCTATCAGTGCTGCCTTGGGATCCCTGGACCTGGATCCGTAACAAGGAAGCTTGGCGTTCTAATGAAACGCCATGAGATCCAGTTCTGGTTTGCCCCAAAGTTGAATAAACTGTGCAAACACCTCTGGATGGAGTTCCCACTCCCCCGGATGAAAAGTCTGCCGACTTAGAAAATCCGCCTCCCAGTTCTCTACTCCTGGGATATGGATAGCTGATAGATGGCAAGAGTGGACCTCTACCCATAGAATTATTTTTGAAACCTCCAACATTGCTAGGGAACTCCTTGTTCCCCCTTGATGGTTGATGTAGGCTACAGTCGTGATATTGTCCGACTGAAATCTGATGAACCTGACCGCAGCAAGCTGAGGCCAAGCCTGAAGAGCATTGAATATCGCTCTTAGTTCCAGAATGTTTATTGGAAGGAGTGCCTCCTCCTGAGTCCACGAGCCCTGAGCCTTCAGGGAGTTCCAGACTGCACCCCAGCCCAAAAGGCTGGCATCTGTTGTTACTATTGTCCAATCTGGCCTGTGGAAGGTCATACCCTTGGACAGATGGACCCGAGATAGCCACCAGAGAAGAGACTCCCTGGTCTCTTGATCCAGATTTAGTAGAGGGGACAAATCTGTGTAATCCCCATTCCACTGACTGAGCATGCAGAGTTGCAGTGGTCTGAGATGTAAGCGGGCAAACGGCACTATGTCCATTGCCGCTACCATTAAGCCGATTACTTCCATACACTGAGCCACTGAAGGGCGAGAAGTAGAATAAAGAACACGGCAGGAATTTAGAAGTTTTGACAACCTGGCCTCTGTCAGGTAAATCTTCATTTCTACAGAATCTATCAGAGTTCCTAGGAAGGAAACTCTTGTGAGAGGGGATAGAGAACTATTTTCTTCATTCACTTTCCACCCATGAGATCTCAGGAATGCCAGAACAATGTCCGTATGGGACCTGGCGAATTGAAAATTTGACGCCTGTATCAGAATGTCATCTAGGTAAGGGGCTACTGCTATACCCAGCGGCCTTAGGACCGCTAGGAGTGACCCTAGAACCTTCGTAAAGATTCTTGGTGCCGTAGCTAACCCAAAGGGAAGAGACACAAACTGGTAATGCCTGTCTAGGAAGGCGATCCTGAGAAACCGATGATGATCTCTGTGTATTGGAATGTGAAGATAAGCATCCTTTAAGTCCACGGTAGTCATATATTGACCCTCCTGGATCATAGGTAGGATGGTTCGAATAGTCTCCATCTTGAAGGATGGGACCCTGAGAAATTTGTTTAGGATTTTGAGATCTAAGATTGTTCTGAAGGTTCCCTCTTTCTTGGGAACTACAAACAGATTTGAATAGAAGCCTTGCCCCTGTTCCTCCTTTGGAACTGGGTTGATCACTCCCATAACTAGGAGGTCTTGAACACAATGTAAGAATGCCTCTCTCTTTATCTGATTTGCAGATAATTGTGAGAGATGAAATCTCCGTTTTGGGGAAGAAGCTTTGAAGTCCAGAAGATATCCCTGGGACACAATTTCCAACGCCCAGGGATCATGGACATCTCTTGCCCAAGCCTGGGCGAAGAGAGAAAGTCTGCTCCCTACTAGAACCGTTTCCGGAAAATCTCCGTTTTGGGGAAGAAGCTTTGAAGTCCAGAAGATATCCCTGGGACACAATTTCCAATGCCCAGGGATCATGGACATCTCTTGCCCAAGCCTGGGCGAAGAGAGAAAGTCTGCTCCCTACTAGAACCGTTTCCGGATCGGGGGTTGATCTTTCATGCTGTCTTAGAGGCAGCAGCAGGTTTTTTGGCCTGCTTTCCATTGTTCCAAGCCTGGTTAGGTCTCCAGACCGGCTTGGACTGGGCAAAATTTCCCTCTTGTTTTGTATTAGAGGAAGTTGAAGCTGCGCCACTCTTGAAGTTTCGAAAGGAACGAAAATTAGTCTGTTTGGTCCTTAATTTGTTGGACCTATCCTGAGGAAGGGCGTGACCTTTTCCTCCAGTAATATCAGAAATTATCTCCTTCAGTCCAGGCCCGAATAGGGTCTGCCCCTTGAAGGGAATGCTGAGAAGCTTAGACTCTGAAGTAACATCAGCTGACCAGGATTTAAGCCATAGCGCCCTACGCGCCTGAATAGCAAAACTTGAGTTCTTAGACGTTAGCTTGGTTAAATGAACAACGGCATCAGAAACAAATTAATTGACTAGCTTAAGAGCTTTAAGGTTGTCAAGGATATCATCCAATGGGGTTTCTATCTGTAGAGCCTCTTCTAGAGACTCAAACCAGAAGGCCGCAGCAGTAGTGACAGGGGCAATGCATGCAAGGGGCTGGAGAATAAAACCTTGTTGAATAAAAATTTTCTTAAGGTAACCCTCTAATTTTTTGTCCATTGGATCTAGAAAAGCACAACTGTCCTTGACAGGGATAGTTGTACGCTTCGCTAGGGTAGAGACTGCTCCCTCCACCTTAGGGACCGTTTGCCACAAGTCCTGTGTAGCGGCATCTATAGGAAACATATTTTTAAAAACAGGAGGGGGAGAGAACGGTACACCTGGTCTATCCCATTCCTTAGTAATAATTTCTGAAAACCTCTTAGGTATAGGAAAAACATCAGTGTAAACAGGCACTGCATAGTATTTATCCAATTTACACAATTTCTCTGGGACTACAATGGCGTCACAGTCATCCAGAGCTGCTAAAACCTCCCTGAGCAACACACGGAGGTGTTCAAGCTTAAATTTAAATGTAGACATATCAGAATCAGGTTGAAGTGTCTTCCCTGAGTCAGAAAAATCACCCACAGATAGAAGCTCTCCTGCTTCGGCTTCTGCACATTGTGAGGGTATATCAGACATAGCTACTAAAGCGTCAGAGAGCTCTGTATTTGTTCTAGCCCCAGAGCTGTCTCGCTTTCCTTGTAACCCTGGCAGTTTGTACAATACCTCTGTAAGGGTATGATTCATAACTGCCGCCATGTCTTGTAAAGTATACGCAATGGGCGCGCTAGATGTACTTGGCGTCCCTTGAGCGGGAGTTATAGGCTCTGACACGTGGGGAGAGTTAGTTGGCATAACTTCCCCCTTGTCAATTTCCTCTGGTGATAAATTTTTTAAAGCCAGAATATGGTCTTTATAACTTATAGTAAGATCAGTGCATTTGGTACACATTCTAAGAGGGGGTTCCACAATGGCTTCTAAACATAATGAACAAGGAGTTTCCTCTATGTCAGACATGTTTAACAGACTAGTAATGAGACCAGCAAGCTTGGAAAACACTTTAATTAATGTGAAAAAGCAGAATATAAAAAACAGTACTGTGCCTTTAAGGGAAAAAAACAAACACAAAAACTGCAAAACAGTGAAAAAAAGCAGTTAACTCTACGAAATTTTTACAGTGTGTATAATAGACTAAAATAGCATTGCGCCCACTTGCAAATGGATGATTAACCCCTCAGGCTCAAAAATGAAGCAGAAAAATGGTAAAACCGTTATTACAGTCACAAGCAAACTGCCACAGCTCTACTGTGGCTCCTACCTTCCCATAAAACAACTTTTGTAGGCACAAAAACCCTTTACAGAGATCCAATAGGTCCAGGAAAGCTGGATGTCTCAGAATGTAAAAACTACTGCGCAATTAGAGCGTGAAAAGAGGCCCCTCCCACCATGCACTCAACGTGAAAGTCAGCCATGTGGAAAACTAGGCCCCAAATAAAGATTTATCACCCTTAGTAAAAAACGTTCTTTATCTATCATGCAAACGTTATACATACTAAGCCATAAGAGCAAGTAACATGAATATTACCCTTTACTGCAAGCATGATGCCAGTCGTTTGTTAAATCACTGCAATCAGGCTTACCTTAAATATATCAGGCACTGTCAGCATTTTCTAAACCTTATCATCTCTCTAGAAAAAAATATACTGAACATACCTCAGAGCAGTTAATTCTGCAGGCCGTTCCCCCAGCTGCAGTTTTCCCATACTCTTCAGTTATGTGTGAGAACAGCAGTGGACCTTAGTTACAACCTGCTAAGATCATCAAAAACCTCAGGCAAAACTCTTCTTCTAATTTCTGCCTGAGGTAAAAACAGTACAACGCCGGTACCATTTAAAAATAACAAACTTTTGATTGAAGATAAACTACACTAATTCACCACATCTCTCTTGATACTTCCTTTCTTGTTGAGAGCTGCAAGAGAATGACTGGAGGTGGTAGTTAGGGGAGGAGCTATATAGACAGCTCTGCTGTGGGTGATCCTCTTGCAGCTTCCTGTTGGGAAGGAGAATATCCCACAAGTAATGGATGAATCCATGGACTGGATACACCTTACAAGAGAAATTATATTTTAAAGTAAGTCTTCCTCTATGAATAGGCATTGAGGGGAAGCTTATATGATGGAAAGTTTCAGAAAGTTATTTAAATTTAAAGGGACATTCAACACTGCCCACAACATTAATCTATGGTTCAAAACTAAATAAAAAGATCAAGCTCCAAGGTGCCCCCTTTCTCTTACTTACCACCTTCACTGTTGAATCGTCATTGTTATCTTCCAAATTGGTGTCCTAACATGTCTTCCTAACTCCCCCCACCGTCACGTCTTTGCCTTCTTTCTCAAACTAGCAGCCAATGAGAGCCCATTCCCCGGACTGAAATCCAAGCGCGTTCACGGCCGTTAGCGCATGCGCAATATACTAGGAACACTAAAAGCGGAACAAAAATAATCCAAGTTGTTTCCGTTCCGCTTATATTACGTAATGGAGTACTATAAGTAAGATAATCGGAACGGAAACAACTTGGGTTATTATGGTTCCGCTTTTAATGTTCCTATTGTATCGCGCATGCGCTAACGCCCGTGAACGCGCTGGGATTGAAGTAGGAGAAATGGGATATAACTGCCGGCTAGTTTGAAGAAGACGACCTATACGTCACAGTGGGGGGAGTTAAGCAGCCATATTAGGAGACAAATTTTGAAGTTATCGATGAGGATTGAACAGTGAAGGCAGTAAGTAAGAGAAAGGGGGAACGTTGAAGCTTGCTCTTTATACTTAGTTTAGAAACATAGATTATTGTTGTGGGCAGTGTTGAATGTCCCTTTAATGACTCTATATATATAATGAAAAGCATACATAGGTAGCGCAATGCTTCTCAGGAGCTGGGGATTGGTGGCTGCATCGGTATACATCTTGTCATTGGCTCACTCAATGTGTTCAGCTAGTTCCTAGTACTGCATTGCTGTTCCTGAGCCTACCTACCTGTGATTTTCCTTGTCCCCTTTAATGTGTTTCCTGGAGTTTAATAAACAGTTTACAAATAGCTTTTTTTTTACCTTTATTTTGTCATTTGAGATAGTTGCTTTTGTCTGATATATTTTCATCTATACTGAATATTTCAATACTTAAAGTGCCCCTTTTGGCTTCAAAGCCAGGGGCATTATTATTAACTTTCTGGAGGCCAATGGAGGCACGATACGATTGGCTACAGCCTGAGTCGTCAGCGAAGGCAGAAATATAGTATCCATTACATGAAAGGTGTAACTATTAAATAAATTAAGTGTTTACAATGCTTTACATGAATGAAAGTGCCCATATTTTACTTTATAATTACAGATATTGTTACTATCAACATAGAAGTTTACCATCACTTTAAAGGGACAGTTTACTCAAAACGTTTCTCCCCTTAAATGTGTTCCCACTGATGCACTTTAAATGCTGGATTGTATTAAATTGTTTACAAGTATTTCCTTTACCCTTATATTGGCATTTGAAATAGTTGAATTAGCCTGTGGTATCCCCACCTATTCTGAAAGTATTTGGCCTTAGGGCCAAGCTATAAATAATCTGTGTAAACACAGTCAGCAGAATAAAATTATACTCCCAGTGGGATATAGAATAGATAAGGTAATAAAATGTTCAATTTTTCATTGTTCTCTACAAGTATTGGTGATTGGTTTATGGACATATATAAGATAAAGAAGCATTTATATGTACACAATGTGATAAAGTAATGAGATCTGATTATACCTACAAGCTCAACCCATTTTATTAGGTTGTGGCTTCAAAACACAAAACCAGCTAATTCGTATACACAAATAAACCTTAAAAAGCAAATTCTCATACATTTTATACTCTGCAACGGACTATTACAGTATAATGTCCCTTTAAGTACTGGTTATAAAAAAGCTGGGTAAACAAGAAGGTTTGGAAGAACTCACAGTCCTGGCGGGGGGTGAGACAGAGAAAAATTTTCATTTTTTTATTGTTCTCACTAAGGATCTGATGATCAAAAATTCTCTGCGACTGAGTGAAATCACACAAAATCTTTAGGGGTGTTTATTTCAGCATTATATTGTAATATATGTGTCTCTCCTTCAACTTTCAGAATTTTGCATATTTTAATATACAGCTCTCAAGCTAAACTGTGCCTTTCTTAAATTGTTTGAGGGAACACTCAGTACTGACAACATTGCTTAGATAATCTTGCCAGATCTGAGAGGTGTAGATCATCACTGTGCAAAGAAGGATATGATAAGGAGGATGACAGAGACAGCTATTTCATATACAATAATGCACCCAAAGGAGCAGCTTCTCATATATTTTAAACTCTTTTAAACTCTGCAGCTGGTGTTACATTAAAGGGGCAGTATTTACCAATTTTCATATAACTGTATGTAATAGACACTACTATAAAGAAGAATATGCACAGATGCTGATCAAAAAATCCAGTATAAAACCTTTTAAACAATTACTTAGAAGCTCCTAGTTTAGCCCTCTTTATGAGGTTAGATTGGGACACCCACTGAAAGGGGATTGAGAAAGCAGGAAGTGCAGACCCTCCCCATCCCCTGCATATGAAAAGACCCATTGCATAAACAGGAGTAAGCAGGAATCTGTAGACTTGGGTATACATCTGATATAAGCAAAACTATACACTGTTACAAAAACACTCCCAGATGGATCATCTACAAAACATTTATGCGAAGAAAAATCTAGTGTACAGTGTCCCTTTAAGGAGAGACCAATTTTACCGCAAACTGTCCCTTTAAGGTCAATTAGTCCTTCCTTTAGTTTTTAAACCATGTACCATTAAATAATTTTAAACAGAATGTTTAGCATTTAATATATATTTAACTATTTAATCTTTTGCATATACAAAAAAAAAATACGTAAACAACTTTCTAATTTACTCCAATTATACATTTTTTCTTCGTTCTCTTGATATCTTTATTTAAATGCAGTAATGTAAAACTTAAGAGCCGGCCCATTTTTGGTTTAGAACCTGGGTTATGCTTGCTTATTGGTTTGCTAACTGTATCCACCAATAAGCATGCACTATCCATGGTGCTGAACCTAAAATGGGCTGGCTCCTAAGCTTGAAATTCCTACTTTTTAAATAAAGATAGCAAGAAAATGAATACAAATTGATAATAGGAGTAAATTAGAAAGTTGCTTAAAAATGCATGCTTTATCTGAATCATTAAATAAAAAAAATTGGGTTTAGTATCCCTTTAATACAACTTAATATTTTATGTTTCCGCAACTTCCTGTTACATTATCAAAGTATAGACTTTATATCTGCTATAACATTTTACATTTATTTCTGTGATATATATATTTCCTAGTCTCTGATATATTATGAATAGTGGATTTTTTTATGTTGACATTTGCAGTTAATTCCGTAATTTGTTATGTATCCTTACCTTCTCAGAATAAAGCAGATAAAAACTGAAAAATACTAGTTTTAACTATTTGTTCCGAATCAAACTCTCAAGATATGATTTTAGTACAAGTGCAGGCCACAATTTCAGTATTAATTTGATATTAATATTCGCTGGAAATACCCCCTTAACCTTAAATTTGCAACTGCAGGACTCCATGTAACAGATGACTGAATTTTGCAAAGGGAAAGTCCCATACGTGAGTTCTTCTTTCTAAACACTGATATTAAGAGAGTAAATTAAGTCAACAGGAAATATAGTGGGGGGGGGGGTTTCTTTTACCTATCAGTATTTCCATCCAAAGTAGGATTATTTGTTATATTTAGCTTACATAATTTCCTTACTGAAAAGGACATTAAGACATGATTTCTATTTTTTTTAAAAATTAAAACTTAGTATACCTCATCATTTTTTATTTTTTTTTGGATTTTAATTTTCTTAATCATCAAAAGAAGAATTTATGAGCAAACTTAACTGCAAACAGTTTTTTAGAGGTATGGTCAGTGCAGCAATCAAAGCGTGCGCCAATCAAGTAACACATTTGTATTGTACTCTGTAAAGGAGACCAAACGTGAAAAGGGTCTGGCTTTGCAGTAAAAATATTACTCTGCTAAGTCTGCCTTTTTCATGATAAAAAAAAAAATGTTTTTATTTCTACTGATAATGTTTTTATTTCTAAAGATGATTTGAATTTGTAAAGCAGAATTTGTGTTTTTATTTAATATATTTAAATAAAAGGCAAAATTAGCTTTGCATACTTATTTGTTATCACATAGTTTTTTTTTCTGCTTTGAAATACGATATGACAATTAGCAGTAATCACACAAGCCAGCTGCACTAATTGCCACTGTTGATTTGCTCACGTTTCTGCTTAGGACCATTTGTTCTCTGCGGCTCCTGGGCTTTACTTTGATTATGTGTTTTTTTATATCTTTATTTATAGACCGTATCAAGGTACAAATCGAAGCAAACAAAGTAAAAATAAACAATTGGCATTTGCAAATTAAATACTTTTGAGAATACCTGTTAAGGCTCCATAATTTCATATAACAACCAGTATCGAAATACAAATACAAAGATCAACAGACACAAGAAAAATGAACAAAAGTATTTGCAAACTGAGTACATGATAAGACTTCTTCATGTCATATAACACTTTTTAAGTAGTTGATTAGGTAAATTTTCTGAACAAAATTTTAAAAAAAGGGAAAGAAGTAAAAGGAAAAAAATAAAATAAAGAGGAATGATACCCGCCCCCTACCTACCGAACAAGAAATTCATTATTTGCAATGACCAACTCGAGGTACACGGTGCCCCTAAAAGAAGCAATTAATTGTACCTGTATTTCTTTAGGGAAGTTAAAAATTACATTTTCCCATTTATAAAAAAACTGATTGACTTGGGATCCTGAGTTTTCTGACGTGTAACATTTTAAGTATTTTCTGCCATGCCATAATTACATTCTGTATAGCGGGTAGTTGTTTAATTTTACTGGGCCATTTATCAGAGGTACAGTGAAGGAGTGCCGTAAGGGAGAATGGCTGAACTACAATTTCTTCCAAAAGATTGTACTGCGTAATAATCAGCTATGTGTTTAACTCACTTTCCGCAAGCCTAAAATACTAGTTAAAGGGACATGAAACCCAAAATTTTTCTTTCTTTGTTCAGATAGATTAAACATTTTTAAACAACTTTCCTTATTAACTTCTGTTATCAATTTGGCTTCATTCTCTTGCTATCGTTTATCAAAGAAGCACCAATGCACTCCTGGAAACTAGCAGAGCACATTTGTAAGCCAATAAAAAGGGCATATAAGTTCAGCCACCAATTAGCAGCTAGCTCCAAGCTCCTGAGCCTATCTAGATATGATTTTCAACAAAGGATACCAGGAGCATGAAGCAAATTAGATAATAGAAGTAAACTAGAATGTTATTTAAAATTGTATGCTCTGTCTGATTCATGAAATAAACATTTTGGGTTTCATGTCCCTTTAAGTAAATCCTCCTGATCCAATCCGATTGGGATGACTGGCAATCCCAGCACTTGCACAATCAATTGCTTGTGCAATGTTTAATGCTTACCATAGTGGATGAGGTTCCCAAGAGTAAATCTTGTCTTCTATCTGGCATTTAAAGGGCCATAATACCCAAATGTTTAACCACTTGAAAGTGATGCAGTATAGCTGTAAAAAACTGACTAGAAAATATCACCTGAGCATATCTATGTAAAAAAGAAAGCTATTTTACCTCAAAAGTTTCTCAGTAGCCACATCCCATTGTAAAGGACTTCTAAGCAGCAAATCAGTATGTCTGTCCCGGGACAGCTAAGGGAGTGAGCTTTCGTGCACTCTCATGTTATTTCCCTATTCAGCTTAAGGAAGTTTACAATGAAATCTCATGAGAGTTAAGTGAAATCTCATGAGATCACAGTAAAAGAGTTCATGACCTCAGCACTGTTGATGCTGATTGGCTGCTGTTCATTTCTTCATTTTTTTTTTCTTTTACCTGCAGCTGAGTATAACTTTTTACACAGAACTTACGCCGCTGAGCTGAAGAAGTTGTGAGGTAAAATATCTTCTTTTTTACATAGAGATGCTCAGGTGATATTTTCCTGTCAGCTTTTTACAGTTATACTGCATCAGTTTCAAGTGATTTAGCATATGAGTATTATGTCCCTTTAATAAAAAAGGCTTGCATGCAATCTTTGCACTATAAAGGCACTTTAAACAAAACCGGTATGGGGGGTTAACAAAAAACTTTGACCAATAAAGCTTCTTACTGGCTGAACAGAGCAAAATGTTTTTTTTTAATAAAAATATAAAGACTGATAAATAGAAAAATTTAAAAAAAATGGACTTTTGATTAAAATAAAATACTGATATAAATGATGCCTAAAAAAAGCTGCATACAAAAAAAACTCTAACATTTCTTGCATGTTGTGAAGTAGCTATGAAAGACATTTAGATGCAACTAAGACTTTCGGCAGGCAGGAAATAGTTGGGGTTACATAATGCAATTTTTACACCCAGATCCGTTATACAAAGCCAAACTTTTTGTTTCGATATGTAAAATCATTTGTTTTTTACATTGCACCTTAAATTGCGAAGAGCCTCATCTAGGGTCTGATTCACTAAAACTCTCTGGTCTGGTGAGAGTCTATAAGATGCCTCATCTAGGGTCTGATTCACTAAAACTCTCTGGTCTGGTGAGAGTCTATAAGATGCCTCATCTAGGGTCTGATTCACTAAAACTCTCTGGTCTGGTGAGAGTCTATAAGATGCCTCATCTAGGGTCTGATTCACTAAAACTCTCTGGTCTGGTGAGAGTCTATAAGATGCCTCATCTAGGGTCTGATTCACTAAAACTCTCTGGTCTGGTGAGAGTCTATAAGATGCCTCATCTAGGGTCTGATTCACTAAAACTCTCTGGTCTGGTGAGAGTCTATAAGATGCCTCATCTAGGGTCTGATTCACTAAAACTCTCTGGTCTGGTGAGAGTCTATAAGATGCCTCATCTGTAATAATAGGCTGCTCCGGCATTGTTTAAAAGGCAATTTTTACCTTGGGAACTGTGAATCTTATTAAGGGGGAGTATACTAATATACTTAAAGGGACATTAAATGAAAATCATTTCTTTCACCATTCAGATAGAGCATACAGTTTTAAACAATTTCCAATTTACTTCTATGATCCAATTTTCTTCGTTTTCTTGTTATCATTTGTTGAAAAGCAGGAAATTAAGTTCAGGAGTGTGGACATGTCTTTAGCCCTATATGGCAGCAATTTTGCAACAATGCTATGCTTTAACAAGAGCACTAGATGGCAGCACTATTTCCTGTCATGTAGTACATGTGCACGCTACCTATATAGATATCTCTTCAACAAAGAATAACATGAGAACAAAGCATATTGGATAATGGAAGTAAATTGTACACTTTTTTTTAAATTGTATTTTGAATAATGAAAGAAAAATGTGGGTTTCATGTCCCTTTAATATGAAGGAGAGGCTTTTACAATTTAATGCTCAGTAACATAAGCTGATCATTTTTTGATCATTATTTTTAAAGGGACACTGAACCCATTTTTTTTTTCTTTCATGATTTAGATAGAGCATGCAATTTTAAGCAACTTTCTAATTTTCTCCTATTATCAAATTTTCTTAATTATCTTGGTATCTTTAATTGAAAAACAAGAATGTAAGTTTAGATGCCGGCCCATTTTTGGTGAACAACCTAGGTTGTTCTTGTTGATTGGTGGATTGATTTAACCGACCAATAAACAAGTGCTGAACCAAAAAAATAACTTAGATGCAAATAAAGATAGCAAGAGAACGAAGAAAAATTGATCAAAAGAGTAAATCAGAAAGTTGCTTAAAATTGCATGCTCTATCTGAATCACGAAAGAAAACATTTGGGTTCAGTGTCCCTTTAAATAAACTGATACATTAGGTACATGTGTGTGTATATTTAATAGAGATGTGCATTTATTTGGTTACAAATGCAAATTCTTAAAGGGTCATGATACTCAACTGTCTATCGGCCAGTGAGAAGTAGAGTCCCAGGACTTAGCTACACATAGTCATGCACTTCCTGATTGTTTCCCTTTAAATGTAAACAGTTTATACAGAACATTGTTTCAGGCAAGGTAATATTTTTAACATGTTAACTGCTGCGCTTTCATATACATGATTATTTTTAAGCACTATGTCCTTTTAAAAATATAACTAAAATACTACTTTGAAGCTAATGTATTGGCACTCTTGACCAGGACACTGCCAGTGAGCCAATTAAATCACCTGCCGCATGCTATGCATTGTACTTCAACACAATGTACTTCAATAATACCTCTGGTGGGGCTGTGTTTGTACCCCTCTGGGCCCTCAATGCTAGCTTGCTTTACAAGCCCCCACAGCAAGACTGTCACAGCCCACTCCATAAGCTACACAGAGCACACTCAAATGGACATGCAAACAGCATTTAATCCTAGACTACATGCACTACAGGGGTTGAGTGTTCTGTATATAGGGTTGCCAGGAGTCTAATATTTAAAGGGACCTTGTACACTAGATTTTTCTTTGCATAAATGTTTTGTAGATGATCCATTTATATAGCCCATATGGGAGTACAGTATTGCAACTATCCAGTAAAATATTTGTGAAAATGTGAGGTTAAATCTGAGACCTGATTTTGACAGATGGGCTACAGGTCTTTATGTTTTATATGAGGGACAACGTGACCATATGACTGACAGGATCTGTACATAGTGCCTGTAACTTGCCCTTTTATGGGCGCACAATAAATAACCAGCCATTACAAGTGGCTGGTTATTGCTACCGTAAGCTTGCAGTAGCAATTAGTGCGCTGAAAGTTAACAAGAGGTCAGATCTCTGGTTAATTTAAAAAATGTTCGCTAATTGCCCCCAAAATTAAGTGTAGTAGTATCTTTATTTTATTTAAAAATTACTGCAGGAAGCAGTTAGAAGGGATGAATATGAGTGGGAGAGCACTGAAAAGTGCCTTTACATTGCAGTCTATAGGGACTTTGTTAAAACTGTTTATATATATATATATATATATATATATATATATATATATATATATATATATATATATATATATATATATATACTTATATACATATATATTTATTTATTTTTTGAAAATCTTTATTTATTCAAAAACATGTATCAATTCCAGTCCACCGAGTAAACTTTGACATCCGGTATACATAGTAAAAAGATATGAACATCTATTCCATTTACAGAGACGCCATTACAGTAAAAGATAGGGCAAAAAGTAACAATGAAAGACAATGAACTGGACCAACACACGTCCTTGTATTTTAACTTTAATTTTTTATCTTGCCTATCCTCCTCCTAACCTTTACCTCCATCACTATTCCTCATCCCCGGGGTGTCATCGTATCTATCTGTTTTGAATGTCTTAGTGCCTGTCTTCTCGGGATGAAACATAACCAGCGAAGTCAAGCTTCCACTCCCCCCTCAGCTGTGCTTCAAGAATGAAGTCGGTGTTACGAATCGGGTATAGCACTTGTATTTGTTGATTCTGATCTAGTGTATGCAAATAAACCTCCCATTTTTTCATGAAACGTTTTGTGCGTTGTTGGGCATCGCCCGTAGTGTCCACCTGCTCATAGAGCATATGTCTATGTATTTCTCTCTTTAGCTGAGTCAAGGTTGGGGCCTCCCCTTTTAACCAGTTTTTGAGAACAATTTTCCTAGCCTGTATAATCACCATATGTGCGAATTGTGTATTTGTTTTGTTTAAGTTCTGACAGTCTAAGAAAACAACTGATCTAACCGTCAGAGTGGTGACTGCAACTCCAACGGATCGCATCCAGTGCTGGACCATCCCCCAGAACCTCGTCAGTCCGGGACATGTCCAGATCATATGTAAGAGATCTGCATTGGCTTGTTTACATTTCGGGCAAGCCCCTACAGATTCTGCTTCCCATTTCTTGTATAGTTTGGGTGTGATATAAGCCATTTCCAATAGCTTGGTGTGCGACTCTCTATGATCCATGGACAGCGTGGCTTTTTGAATCTTTTGAATGCTATGTTTAACTTGAGCAACCGAAACCTCATCATTTAGCAGTGTGGACCATCTATCCCTAATATGTTTTTGTGTGTTCTCATTGTTTGCCTTTGTCAGTGCTTTGTAAATTGGGGTGATTGATGTGTTCCCTTGTGCGTGTAGTTTACATAACTGGTAGACCGCCTGTTCATTCCCCAAAAACGTATCAGATCCTAGAAGCATGGTTACATAGTGTCTCGCCTGGAGATATGCGAAGTGGTGCGATCTCGGTAGGGCATATTTTTCCTGCAAGTATGCAAATGTGTGTATCGTCCTCCCGTCCCCCTCCAGTAATTTGGATACTACATTTAGTCCTAGAGCTTCCCAGTCCCTGAAGGTTTGTGTGGAGAACCCTGGAATAAAATTGGGATTTCCCTGTAATGGGATGTATGTAGAAGTTTCATGATTGAACTGCAGTTTGTTACATATTTTCCTCCATGCAAACAGAGGTTGCTGAATTAGTGCATGTTGTGCAAGGTGTTTATCTATTTTTGTGGCCTGTAGATGTGGCAGCATAGCCAGCGACCACGGTGCTATAAGTTGGCGTTCCAAGTCAGGGATTGTAAACTTGCTCCCTCCTGTCAACCAATCTAACACGTATTTAGCTTGAGTCACCCAACTGTATAGTTCTATGTCTGGGACTCCCATGCCTCCTGAGTCAACAGTACTTCTCATTCTGTCTGATTTAATTCTATGTTTCTTATTGGCCCAGATAAAGGAGAGAAACAATGAGCTCCAGAATTTCAGATCCATTTTACAGAGTACCATTGGTAACATTTGCATTTTATACAAAATTTTGGGGAACAGGATCATTTTTATGAGACCTACCCTGCCTGATATTGAGAGTGGAAGCTTAGCCCAATGAGTGATTAGGTCTATGGCTTCTCTTTTTAGTGGATTGTAGTTGGCTACATACCAATCATCTGAGTTTAATGATAAATCCACCCCTAGGTAGCGAAAGGATTTCCCTGCTAATTTAAATTTACACTGAAAGTCAGGTACCACAGTATTGTCAGTTAGCCAGATGATCTCTGTCTTATCAGTATTCATTTTATAGCCCGATACTTGACTAAAACTACTGATGATATCCATTAATTTGGGTATGTTGGATCTGGGATTCTGTACGTACAGGACCATATCATCTGCGAAAAGTGACAGATGCAGAGTGGTTGTGTCCAGTTTGAGGCCCTCTGTTTGTGATCTAATTTTTATCGCCAGAGGTTCTAGAGCTAAGTTGAAGAGGAGGGGTGACAAGGGACACCCCTGCCTCGTGCCTCTTTTCAGCGTGAATGGTTGAGAAAGAGACCCATTCACCAAGATTGCTGCCTGTGGGTTGGAGTACAGAATCTGTAATGCCTCAATAAAAGGCCCTTCAATTCCGAATTTCCTAATGGTACAGAACAGATGTTCCCAGAGGACCTTGTCAAAGGCCTTTTCCGCATCTACCAGCAGAACACATGCTTCGTCTACCTCAGTAATCGGCCTTTGCGTCTTTTTATTCCAGTAGTGTGTTAATATGATTTGGAGTGTTCTGACATTTTTTACCGCTGACCTACCTTTTATGAACCCCGTCTGATTCTCATGAATAATGTCTGGTAAAATTAATGCTAACCTCCCTGCCAGGATTTTTGTTAAAAGTTTGTAATCCGAATTCATAAGTGAGATCGGCCTATAGGAGGCTGGGTTTAGATGGTCCTTGCCTGGTTTGTGTATCAGACTAACATTGGCTTCAGTGAATCTCCCAGCTTCTCTCACCTCCCCCTCCATGATATTATTGAAGAGCTCAGACAGTGCCCCCGCTACTTCCTTCTGAAGCAGCTTATAAAACTCTCCCGGGAGTCCATCTGGCCCGGGAACTTTTTCCAAGGCCATATTCCCTATTGCTTTCTCAATTTCTTCCACTGAGATGCGGGAGTTTAATAGGTGGCGCTGACTCTCTGAGATCTGTGGAAGCGAAATGGACTCCCAGAAGGCTTCTCTATGTAAGGGATTGACTGCTTGAGCTTTATAAAGATCTGAGAAGAAGTGTCTAAAGGTCTGCTGTATACCCTTTGTGTCGGATAGTATTATGTTTTGATTCTTAATAGCCGCTATGAAATTAGGAGTTTTAGTTAGTTTGGTAAGTCTAGCAAGCATTCTACCTATTTTATTTCCGTGCCTATAGAATCGAGCGTGAGCTTTTGTCATGTCTCTAGCTGTACTCTGTAGTAGGAAGGTGTCTCTCTGTGTTTTGACAGTTTTGTATTGAAGCCTATTGGCCACTGTGGGATTGCGTAGATAACGGTTTCTTGCGTTAAGGAGTTGTTTCAGTAAGAGTTCTTCCCTCAGCCGTTTCCGCTTCTTAGAGGCGATCACGTACGAGGTAACAACTCCTCTAAGTACTGCCTTACCCGCTTCCCAGAAAAGAAGCGGGTTCTCCCTATGCCTATCGTTCAAGTTACAATATGCTAGCCACTTTCCTATCAAGTGGTTCCTAAGATTGGCATCATGCATCAGGTACCTAGGGAACGCCCAACCCTCTCTGTGTGATTTAATGGAGTCAGTTTTCATTGTAAGTGTGATTGGGGCATGGTCAGAAATCGTCGGGCTATCTATTTTAGTGTCCAGTATTCTCACATTAAGGGATGGAGATGTCAAAAAGTAGTCTATGCGTGATAAGGTGTCTTTAGTAGGTGTGATGCATGTGTAGTTTTTTGTTTCAGGATTTCTCTCCCTCCAAACATCAACAAGCTGTAGTGCTTTTTTAAACTTATTCAATATGATAGAGTCACGTTTCACATTGTATTGTCTGCTAGGGCCAGTAGAGGCACACTGTGGGTTTCTGTACCTATCCGCCGGGACCTGGGTTGTAATGTTGTAGTCCCCTCCCAAGATTACTGGCGTGTCCGCCATCTTTAAAAGGTGTATCCTCATAGCACTCCAAAATTCTTTTTTGTGTGTATGTGGCCCGTATACTCCTCCCAAAATCAGGGGGAGCCCCTCCAAACTAATCTTGAGGAGGACGAATCTTCCTAGAGGATCTAGTATGGTCTGGGAGATTGCATAGTTAAGATCCCTCCTAAATAAGAAGGCTACCCCTCTGGCTCTGCTGCTTTCATATGGCGTGTATATAACCTTCCCGACCCATTGTTGTTTTAGTTTCTGATGCTCACTTGGTTTTAAATGGGTCTCCTCTAGAATAGCTATGTCAGCTTTGTGGGATTTTAAATACTTAAGTATGGCTTTCCGTTTTATAGGAGATGTGATACCCCCCACATTCCAGGATATTATGCGTACTCCCATGATATAGGTGAATCTCCACCCCCTCTTTGTACAGATCAGTTATGTTGTATGTCTACTGCGTAGGTACTGGTGGGATGACACCCCGGGGTATTACCTGTATCGTCACAATGTCCTGAAGTACTTATTTCAATTCCCTTAGAGGATGAGTTTCTAGTTCTGGATTGGGAAGAAAGAAAAGGAGGGAAGGAGAACAATGCGTTGAACACAACAACCTACTGAGCTCACTGAAATTAACCTTGGTCAAATAGAACAGTAACTAAGCTGTGCAATTAACTAAACAGTATAAACATTCAAATGACCCCCCCCACCCGCCCCCCCCCACATTTTCAAAAGGATATATGACTAATACCATGCATTGCATGATCAGTCCTGTGATAAGAGCATAAAGTTTTCAGCCTTTCCATAACACCCTCTCCTAGTGAGTGGGGTCTGTACAATGTACATGTGCAATTAGATAGTGAGACTTAGCCAGATCTTGTCAGTCTTCATCATCCCCACTCTGGTTCACTTCTTCCTCAAGTGAGTTGTTCCTTCTTGGCTTGTGAGACTTCATAAAGTCCTT
Organism: Bombina bombina; assembly: GCF_027579735.1. Taxonomy (NCBI): domain Eukaryota; kingdom Metazoa; phylum Chordata; class Amphibia; order Anura; family Bombinatoridae; genus Bombina; species Bombina bombina. The sequence continues at coordinate 1,074,426,377 of NC_069503.1, read as the reverse complement.
AAGCTGAGTAGTGTTGTCAAAGAATTTCGGGCCATGCGCCGTCTACATCTTGAGCTTCGCCGGGTATAGAAGTGCAATAGACTCACCCCTTTCTAGCAGTTCTTTACAGTAGGGAGATAATTCCCTCCTCTTTTTAGCCACTTCAGCGGAATAGTCTTGGAATAGATGGATCCTGCACCCCTCGTGGGTTAGCTCTGATGTTTGTCTGTATGCTTTAAGGAGCATGGTCTTGTCCTTAAAGTTAAGGTATTTGATCATGACTTGTCTGGTTTGGGTATTTTGACTTCCTTTTTGTTGTTGTAGTTGACCCACCCTATGTGCCCTTTCAGCCACACATGGTATATTGGTGGTAGCCAGTCCCAGCAATTTTGGTAAGATTTGTTCAGCAAAGTCAATAAGGTGTGAGCCAGGGATGGATTCAGGGAGGCCAACTACCCGGATGTTGTTCCATCTGGACCTATTCTCTAGGTCATCTAACTTGTCCTGGAGCAGTTTGTTTTGTCTTTGTAGTTGTGCAACATTCAGTGTGGCTTCTCTCTGCTGATTCTCATTGTCTGCTACTCTTTGTTCAACCGTGGTAAGTCTCGTGGAGAAGACTTTCAAGTCTGTTGTTATTGTGTCTAATCCTGTCTGCAACTGCTCAATCTTGGGGAGAAAAAGTGCCGATAACTGGGACACTATAGGGTGGGTCTCTTGCTGAGCCATTTCCTGCATATCAGAGGCGGTTGAAGGTGGCACGTGAACTTCTGCTTGACTTTTAAGTTTTCTGTCCTGTTGCCGTTGCCTGCTTGTCATCTTGTCAGTACTTTTGTTGTATAACGTATAATATTTTTGCATGCAGACACGGTAGCGCTCTGACTCCTACGCTAATGGCAGGGCCAGCAGCTTGTGAGCGTTTAGGGAGTAAGATATTATAAGTGTGTTCTAGGGCCACTGCCACTCTCTGCAGCTATTTGGCATAAGTCTCTGAGTAAGATTACTAGTATGTCATCAGTATTAACACATATTGTAGAGATAGTGATTCATAACTCCTTTTCCAGCTTTAACTCCGCGAAGGGAGAGAGAGAAAAAAAAAAGGACAAAAGGCCTAAGGCTGAGGATTAGCATGCGGGAGGAGGGGGGAAGGGCCCAGGGACAGGGGGGGCCCAGCTGGTCTTACGCCATCTTCATATCAGTACTCCCCTTCAAAAAAAAAGTTCATATAGGTTTGAAAAATAGATGGGGTTCTGGCTCCCTGCAGCCACTTATCTGAGTTGTATATTTAGGTGAAATAAAAAGAGAACTGAGAAGTAGGCACTGTTGTATTTGTCTCACATGCACTGTGGTTAAAAGAGTCACTGAACTTCTCAGACAGTGTTGTTAAGATGTCCGCCCTCTCTTATAATATGCATACAGTTTCTTGCTCCTTTGTGTGGGAATGGAGAGTGCCCCACTTTACAGTCCTGATATGCTCACAGCAGGGATCTTTAGGTCACCCCTAAGCTACTGCTGAGGTGACAGAAATGGTGTAATAAAGAGCTCCTGGCAGCAGTATCAGTTCTCTGTGTAATAAAGTGTGTCCGTTTCAAGTGTGACCATTTGATTTTGCTCCTCTTGTTCTGGGGCACTCCCCACACTCCCCGCCAACCAGTGTGAATAGTCCCAGGGTACTAAAATGTCTTTGGGGCCTGCAAGACCTGAAATGTGCCCCTCTCTGTATTGGAGCCGTTAACCAAGATGGCGGCTGTGAAACTGTTGCGCAACTCACCGACCGACTAGGCTGTTGCAGGTCTCCGTGTCACAGTAGTAAGGTCCCGATCTCCACAACCAGGGTATGACCAGTTAGATTGCCCCTCTTCCTCCACTCAGGTTTTACTGTTAGGAGGGTCCGGTCCTTCTGATCGCCGCAGCGATCTTGCAAGTGGCTTCTTCTTTTTCCCCTTGCCGACGGGGGAGCAGATTTTTGCGCTCCCTGCTGTGCTGTGTCCGGGCAGGTAGATAGAGTATACCCTGCCAAGGAATGTAGCTTTCCGGGCTGTTTAATAGCAAAGTCACAGGTCTGTGAGCCCAAAAGTACGGAGCTCCACAATCCTGCTGCCTACTGCTTCGCCCGCCCACCGGAAGTCGTCTATATACATATATATTTATGTGTTAATATGTGTATATACATATATAAACACATACATATCTATGTATATATTCATATATTTATATTTACAGTTGTGCTCATAAGTTTACATACCCTTGCAGAATTTATGATTTCTTGGCCATTTTTCAGAAAATATGAATGATAACACAAAAACTTTTCTTTCACTCATGTTTAGTGTTTGGCTGAAGCCTTTTATTATCAATCAACGGTGTTTACTCTTTTTAAATCATAATGACAACAGAAGCTACCCAAATGACCCTGATCAAAAATGTACATACCCTGGTGATTTTGGCCTGATAACATGCACACAAGTTGGCACAAAGGGGTTTGAATGAGTATTAAAGGTAACCATCCTCACCTGTGATCTGTTTGCTTGTAATTAGTGTGTGTGTATAAAAGGACAATGAGTTTCTGGACTCCTGACAGACCCTTGCATCTTTCATCCAGTGCTGCCCTGACATTTCTGGATTCTGAGTCATGGGGAAAGCAAAAGAATTGTCAAAGGATCTGTGGGAAAAAGGTAGTTGAACTGTATAAAACAGGAAAGGGATATACAAATATATCCTAGGAATTGAGAATGCAAATCAGCAGTGTTCAAACTCTAATCAAGAAGTGGAAAATGAGGCGTTCTGTTTGATAACATACTGCATTCATCTTGCCATCAATTCTGACCAAATTTCCTGTGTCTTTGTAGCTCACACATCCCCAAAGCATCAGCATTCCACCTCCGTGTTTCACAGTAGGAATGGTGTACCTTTTATCATAGGCCTTGTTGACTCCTCTCCAAATGTAGCGTTTATGGTTGTGGCCAAAAAGCTCAATTTTGGTCTCATCACTCCAAATGACTTTGTGCCAGAAGGTTTTAGGCTTGTCTCTGTGCTGTTTGGCGTATTGTAAGCGGGAGGGATACTTTGTGGCATTTGTGTAGTAATGGCTTTCTTCTGGCAACTCAACCATGCAGCCCATCTTTCTTCAAGTGCCTCCTTATTGTGCATCTTGAAACAGCCACACCACATCTCCTGTATTTCACCTGAAGTTATTTGTGGGTTTGTTTTGCATCCTGAACAATTTTCCTGGCAGTTGTGGCTGAAATTTTAGTTGGTCTACCTGACCGTGGTTTGGTTTCAACAGAACCCCTCATTTTCCACTTTTTTATTAGAGTTTGAACACTGCTGATTTGCATTCTCAATTCCTTGGATATCTTTTTTAGATCCCTTTCTTGTTTTATACAGTTTAACTACCTTTTCCGCAGATCCTTTGACAATTCTTTTGCTTTCCCCATGGCTCAGAATCCAGAATCGTCAGTGCAGCACTGGATGAAAGATGCAAGGGTCTGTCAGGAGTACAGAAACTCATTGACCTTTTATACACACACACTAATTACAAGAAAACAGATCACAGGTAGGATGCTTACCTTAAATAGCCATTCAAACCCCTTTGTGTCAACGTGTGTGCATGTTATCAGGCCAAAATCACCAGGGTATGTAAACTTTTGATCAGGGTCATTTGGGTAGTTTCTGTTGTCATTATGATTTAAAAAGAGTAAAAACAGCTGATTGATAATAAATGGCTTAAGCCAAACACTAACCATGAGTGAAAGAAAAGTTTTTGTGTTATCATTCATATTCTCTGAAAAATGGTCAAGAAATCATAAATTCTCCCAGGGTATGTAAACTTATGAGCACAACTGTATTTGCTGCCCATCAATGCGCAACTTACTCCTTTCACTGCGATAGGTTCTCTGCTCATTGAAGCCTATAGAAGAGCGCTGTCATGAGCATTGAGCTCAACTTGTAATACCAGTGTGTGCAAATATCACGCTTGCAAAAGTGCAATTTTGCTCTCCACTCGTAATCTGGCCCATTGTCTTTAGGATCAGTGCCCCTGGAGGTAACCTTTTGCTATATGTTTCTACAATGCTTATAGAGCATGGGATATGGAAATAGTGTGGGGTCTATTTAAGTCTGAGAATGACACCTTGTGTACCTGCCAGTAGTAGGCACAGATCGTTGCATACTCACCATGTACCTACTTAGGGCAAGATTTCAAGTGGAGTGCTAAAATTCGCTTTTGCGAAAGCAAAATTAGCGCTCCATTAAGTAATACCAGCGTATGCTAATGTGTGCTGGTATTATAAGTTAAGCGCAATGCGTATACGAGCTCACATTCACATTGACTGGAAGCATTGCGTTCACAAGAGCGTGCTTCCATAGGCTCCGTTTTTTTTTCTAACACCTAAAGTCGCCGACTTTAGCCCCCAAAAAATTTTTTGGTTTTTTTTAAAGAAAACTAACACTTAAGTATTTCTGAGCGCTAATTGCTACAGCGAGCTCACGGTAGCAATAACCAGTCATGGCTGGTTATTTATTGCGCGCCAGCAAAATGGCAAATTTAGCGCTCCACTTGTAATCTAGCCCTTAATCAGACTTGTTGTGCACCAGAGCATAAGTACCAAGCAGCAGCTAAAAACACAAATATAGCGAATGCATAAACAAACAAACTATATGGAAACCAGAAGTAAATAAAGATATACACCTGAGGGTGAGTAAGAACTGATGATCTCAGAGTTTAAAAAAAAGGTAAAGCCTCACTTTATATTACAAAGGGTGTTTCAATAGTGTAATTAACATACTTCTTTTATTGTCATTAATAGACACAAAATCTCTTAATGCAATTTGTCTTTCCACTTAGCACTTTCACTTCTACAATCAGCAAGGAGCCTGTATTATTCATAAACCTTGCACATGGCAACACCTAACCACTAAACCACATTTTATTTATTGGACTTCTCTATATGTTGCTCTCTGCATATAGAATGTTTCACCCCTAGGGTTGCTGTACAATCCTTACAATACTTTTGATTCCTTATCTTTTAATACTAGGGTCTATTGCAAACTATGGCTCACATTTATCATACTGCAGGCAGACAAGGTTCTCTGCCTATATTTATCATGCACAAGCCCCCTGCTTTCATGAAACTAATTGCATGAGTAAAACAGCTGCATCAGAAGGATTCATGAGTCATCCTGCATCACTACTACAAATAGCTACCTGGTAGTGATGGGGAAATGAAATATAGATTATGACAACAGGTAAGAATCTGAAGGTCCATTGAGCCTTCCCATAATTATTCCTAATGTGTCAACCTAATAAACTGTTAGGGAAGCCTTATGTATGTCCAATGCATTACTGTATTGTCTTATAATCATTGTTCTTAAAGGGAAATAACACCTTGTATTTGAATGCATTAACACCTTGCTTGCTGCATTTTTTTCTAATGGCCTAACTCAACCCACTATTTGCTTCATCTGGCCAATCTGGTTTGGAGTAGACAAAGCTAGCAAAATCTCCCTTACTTTGCAGTTACTTATCTGAGAACCCTTGGTATGGCTATTTAGGGAGAGATATGTAGCAGAATTAGCTTGTGCAGTGTGCTCTTCCAATTATCTGAAATGAAAAGACTACAATTTTCAGACTTAAAAGGACAGTCTACACCAGAATTTTTATTGTTTAAAAAATAGATAATCGATTTATTAACCATTCCCCAGTTTTGCACAACCAACACAGTTATATTAATACCCTTTTTACCTCTGTGATTACCTTGTATCTAAGCCTCTGCAGACTGCACCCTTATTTCAGTTCTTTTGACAGACTTTCAATTTAGTCAATCAGTGCTGACTCCTAGGTAACTCCACGGGCGTGAGCACAATGTTATCTATATGGCACACATGAACTAACTCCCTCTAGTGGTGAAAAACTGCTAAAATGCATTCAGATAAGTGGTGGCCTTCAAGGTCTAAGAAATTAGCATATGAGCCTACCTAGGTTTAGCTTTCAACTAAGAATACCAAGAGAACAAAGCAAAATTGGTGATAAAAGTAAATTGGAAAGTTGTTTAAAATTACATACCCTATCTGAATCATGAACATTTATTTTGGACTAGACTTTCCCTTTAAAATGATTTCAGTGCTTCTTTAGTAAAAAGAAAATATATACTGTATATGTTATATCAAAGTAAACATAAAAAGAAACATATTGTGTTAAAAACAACAAACAACTTCTTGTTTTCTTGCGAAATGAGCACTTATTGAGCACTTAGAAATTCTCAATGTAGCTACCACATTTAATGAGATAAGGGAGTTGACACTGTTATAATATGTTTGCAGCAAAAGTCCTCTACTGAGCATAGGCATTAAACTAACTGCATCTATAGTAGGTGTCTCCTAGCAACTACATTAAATGAGAAGCTCCTTCTTTGCCTTCCATTAGAGACTGTAGAGACCAAATAAACCTTGTGGGGCTGTAACAGGAAGTAATAGATATTACTTAAATAAAGTAAAAAAAAAAGAAAGTGAAGATAAAATCATTATAAAATGATGAGAATACACATTGCAATGATTTCTATTAAGTATAACTCAGTGCTTATATCTTTTTTATTGAAACAATGAAACAGGCTGTTTTCTATACCTTTAAATTACAGGAAAGGGGGGGGGGAATACATTATTAAAATGTACTGCAATTATTTTTACCACTAATAATTAAACAAGTATTATATTATATATTACAATCTTAAATGTGTATACTGACCACTTAAAGGGATATTCCAGCCAAAATTGGAAACCACATGGATGTATTTTGGTATTGAACAGAAGCATATTTGTAATATACATGTATTAGCAAAAATGCTTCTAATAAAAGCTATAGCTGTTTCAAAAGTGTATTTAAGTATGCACCGTGCACTAGCATTTTAAACACAGCACTTGCCCAGAGAGCCTAAGGTGCTTGTACCAGCTGGTAATTACTCAATTTGTTAATTGCTGACATGATACAAGTCCCACTGATGATCTGAGCATCTGCATTATTTAAAATGTGAGTGCAGTGACAATATCTAGCTATGCTTCACATGCACGTGCAGAGAAAAATGTTACCACTAAAACAGTGATAACTTTTACTAGAAGCATTTTTGCCAATACACGTATATTGCAAATATGTTTCTATTCAAATATGTAATAAATCTATGTGCATTTAATTTTTGACTGGAATGTCCCTTTTAGGTTATGCCACAGATAAAGACAAACATCTAGAGCAGCAGTTGCCAACCAGTGGTCCGTGGACCACTGGTGGTCCACGAGAAAATGTTGATGGTCCTTGACACCATCAAGCAGGAATTAATCTCCTCTGATGGTGTCACCCCCCCCCCCCCCCGTCGCACCGCATCTTCCTACAGTGCCTGGCTGGACATCAGTGAAAACCGACGGAGGAGTTAAATTACAATCTCCCTACGCACGTTGCATAGTACTGCGCAACTTGCATAGCTAGATTGTATTTTTAACTCCTCCCGCCCGGCGTGCTGCTCAGAGGAAGATGCTTCCATTCCATAATATTAACTTTACTGTTCCTTTAAGACCTCCTGAGACTTGGAGGTGTGGGAGACTTATGGGCAGCCCCATTGTGTGATTTATGTATGGAGCCATGACCATAGGGGCGGGAGCCATGGATGTTCCAAGGATGCAGTTGCGCGCTTTGGAATACTGCATGTGGATAAGCAGGACCGTCTTTAACACAGGGCAAAAGGGGCAGCTGCCCAGGGCCCAGTTTCTGTTGAGGGGCCCAAGAGTCCTAAAAAAAAAAAAAAATTTTTTTTTTTTTTTTTTAATGGTACATACCAGACTGCTGATTTGAGATGGGGAAAACACATATTAAGTCCTAATACTGTCACAGTCAAAAGTACTCTGCTTATATATTTTTTTTTAAACTGTTCCAGACCGTGCCGGTGTCATGTGATATGCCAAGCTATTGCCATGTGCTGTTTTAGATGTGCACTGTGCAGCACTGAATGCAAAGCCATAACTCGGCATCCAGCCATTCCCACTGCATCATAAAAGGTCCTAGTGGGGTTGCCACTGTTACCAGGTAACTGCTCTGGTGGTGGGGATTGTTTCTGGGTAGTAGCTGACTGTAGGCTGAAAGCTGGAGCGGCAAGCACGTGAGGATTTGAACATCTGTGCAGCTGCACACACTGCTCTCTTCACTCTTGAGGCTGTGTGACTCATCTCACACTGTATCCATGCAGCCTTGGACAGACAGCATCCAGTCTGCTAGTCCCCTTAGCCCTGCTCTTTCTGCTGTGGCCCTAAGATCAACTAACTGAAGTTTGTTAGGGGAACAGTGATTTGTAGAAAGATGTCAGTGGGAAGAATAAGTGAGTGCACACACACCCCTCCCCATGCAGCATTGTCTAGTGCAAGATGAGAGGGAACTTGTTTCTAGCAAAGAAGTGACATGTGCTGCTGTGGCTGATATATAGCGTCATGCTGATACTTCACACATTAATGTAAGGTTTATTTTTATAGTTTTTGTTTTCTCTGTCTCAGATTTTACAGCTTCCCATAGTAGTTCTGCTGTTCCAGTCAGTAAACATATACTGCACCCCCATGCTTCCTCCTCAGTCTTTACCTTGCTTTGCTCCTGTTGGCTGCCCTAAATCTCTTTAACCAGCTAACCTCACACCAGAATCACATTCAAAAGAATATTAAATGAATCCACAGTGGAGGAATTTATATATTTATTTACTTATTAGTACTGCTTAGGTCCAGTTTCACATATTGCAATTATTTAATCCACTGCTGGGCTAATAATTAAAATTGCATGGGGGGGGGCAAGAAAATTTTTGCCCAGGGTCTAGTCAATATTAAAGACGGCCCTGTGGATAAGTATACATCGGACTGGTACGCCGGAGATAGCGCTGGCTGCGTTCCATTTCACACTATCTGAAAGTGCAGTACCTATGGTTCCGTGAGTGAATATACCATGCATCACCCCTTTGCCTTAAATGAGGGTATTTGACTGTGATTGTACAAGGATTTATCAGGTTGTCTGAAGATTTAACATCTGCTTGTGGAATTGCCTTGCTCCATGCTTAAGCTTTTGCTCTGCCGCTCTCTGCATTACGTTACTATCATTTAGCCTAAACTGGAGAACTTTACTAGCATTGACTGCTTTGCTGAGCGTGCTAACACCTATGCATTCATGCTTTTCTGCAGTGCTTGTCTCTTCCCAGGAATCTTTGGAAATCTGTTTTGGCATTAACTGTTAGTGAGCATATGTGGTGCACCACTTTATCTATCTAAGTTGGCAATTTCCTTGTACTTTATAATATATGGGGGACCCCTTAAGTGCATGATTTTAAATGTTTATATGCTTAAACAATTGTATTTCTAATTAATATATTATACACTTTTGGCATAGATCGTTTGTATCTGACTTTTTACTTATTTTTTGATGTAGAATTATAGGTGCTGTTTTACCTAGACTTTTATACCTCATTTATGTTGTGAGATCTACTCTCTTCTTTTATGTATGTATAGATATTCCATTCTCAGCTGCACTATAAGCTTTATGGTATAGAATATTGTGTAGTGACCATTACACCTTTTTCTTTTTTGCTATAGGATCTAATGGATTTACTGAATTATCGTTTGGTGAGAAAAAGATTCATATGATTGCATTTTTCAGCCGCAGGATATCTAGAGAGTCACATAACCACTCATTTGAAAGAGGAGCTTCTCATCTTTACATTGAGGTGTCACATGGGTATATGGATGTAATGTTTAGTAGTTTTAGAACTTTCCCATATTTATTACACAAAACTGGTTGTCAGTTGGTTTAAGAAACTGCAATTTCTCATCAACCACGTTATATACCCCAGTTGTAAAAAAAAAAAACTATTGAAATGAAGGTTTGATACCTCTCTTGGTTACAAAGGCATAATGTGGGTTTTATGTTGCTCATGCCCAAGAATTAAACTACAGATGAGTAATATCTGGGAGAGCGCAATTTCCCTTTTTTGCTCTCTCAGCTGTAACCATACTATTTAAAACCTGAATTCAAACCTTCAAAATATTTTATGTATGACAAAAATGTAGTCTAGTGCCAATAAATATATTATGTTTTCCTTTGGTATACTTTTAAAGACAATACTGCTGGGCCCCACCTAAATTGAGCATAATATGAACTATGGGGAAGACATTGTATATATGTTTCAGATTGTTAAATCAGTGCATGAATTATTCAGACACTACATTTTAACCACTTAAAGGGACACTAAAGTCATAATTAGACATTCATGATTTAGACAGAACATATAATTTTAAACAACTTTCCAATTTACTTCTATTATTTAATTTGCTTCCTTCTGGTGTTATCCTTTGCTGAAAGGTTTATCTAGGAAAGCTCAGAAGCAGTAAAGAACCTAGGTTCTAGCTGCTGATTGGTGGCTGCATATATAAACCGATTGTCATTGGCTCACACATGTGTTCAGTTAGAAACCAGTAGTGCATTGCTGCTCCTTCAACAAATGATACCAAGAGAATGAAGCAAATTTGATAATAGAAGTAAACTGGAAAGTTGTTTAAAATTGTAGGCACTACCTAAATCATGAAAGAAACATTTTGGGTTTAATGTCCCTTTAACAACACAAACATACATACATGTCCTTAAAGGGACATTCCGGTCAAAATTTAAATTCACATAGTTGAATTACATGTTTAAAAAGAAACATATTTGCAATATACAAGTATTGCCAAAAATGCTTCTAGTAAAAGTTATCACTGTTTTAGTGTTAGCATTTTTCTCTGCACGTGCATGAGAAGCATAGCTAGATATTCTCAGTGCACCAGCATTTTATATACTGCAGCTCCTGAGAGAGCCAGTGGGGCTTGTATCATGTAAGCAATTAATAAATTGATTCATTAACAGATGGTACAAGCACCTTAGGCTCTCTGAGCAAGTGCTGTGTTTATAATGCTGGTGCACGGTGCATACTTAAATACGCTTATGAAACAGCTATAACTTTTATTAGAAGCATTTTTGCTAATACATGTATAAAACAAAAATGCTTCTATTTACAACTGAAATGCTTCCATGTGGATTACAATTTTGGCTGGAATGTCCCTTTAAGGGTTTTTTGGCCCTGTAATAGCGCAGATCTGGATGAAATCGGTGAGACGCCCTATTGTCTCACTCCCAGAGGCATCGGGCTGTAGTGCAGTCTAGTGCGGTGCTTTTAACCCCTTTTATTGAAAACGTCAGCTGTAGTTAAGGGGTTAAAGTATATTAAAGGGGCACTGTACTGTAAAATGTTATCTCCTTTATAGTTTTCCTACATAGACATTTTACCTGCTAGAATGTATTCATTTGTTTACAAATATCTTCTTTATTTTGTCTTTTATAATAGCTGCTTAAATAGTTTTTTGAAGCCACCAATTAAACTAAAAAGCTCACTACTGGCTATTAAAAAAACTTTGTAAACAAGATGCAGCAGTGAAAATCAGCCTCCCAGTGGGGCTTGGGAAAGAGAGAGGGACCAACCCTTTTGTTCTTTCAACATCTTTGAATGCCGCTTGCTTTAGTTTATTGGTCATTTAAGTAATTTTAGTACATGTGCAACATATATCTGCAAAGCACTGCAAACATTTTAACAGCTTTCAAAACTGTCATTGTATTGAGCATGTTTATCTTGCCCAAATAGTGACATAAATAAATCACCTCCTGCACTAATCAAGCAATCACTGTGCAGGGTGCTACAGACTCAAGGATCTGAAGTCAGGAGGATGTACTAAAACTTCTCTGGGGCAGTGGAAGCAAAATTTTGAGTGTGAACTTCCAATCCTCAGGATTGGAAAACCCACAATCAAATTACAGTAAAAGTAAGAATAAAAATTGAAAGAACATTGCAACGTTACTGTGCATAATAACACATTTTGGCCTAGATTACAAGTGGAGAGCTAGTTTGTGCAAGATATCTAGTGGTAATTGTGCTCAAGTGGTTTTGGTACAGCGCAAATACCTTGTGCATCTGTGTGCTGGTTTTACACAAATTATCAGATTAGCAAGAAAATGTGTTTCTCATTGTTAAAGAGATGGGAAAGTTCAAATTAAACTTTAATGATACAGACGGAGCGTGTCATTTTAAAGAATCTTTTAAATTAACTTCTGTTATAAAATTTATTTTGTTGTCTTGGCATCCTGTGTTAGAAAGCATATGTACATATCCTCAGCAGTAGCAATGCATTATGGGAAGCTGGCTGGTGATTGGTGGTTACACACATTTACCTCTTGTCATTGACTTACCAGATTGCTCCAAGTAGGGCATCGTTTCTCTAGAGCTGACTTTAAAGTGAGGGTAAATGTCAGAATTTAAGAATGTTGCAATGAAAAATATATTAGTGTACAAGCATACCCCGCATAATTATTTTTTTAAAAAGTGTATGTATATTTTATAATAAAAGATTTATAATCCTACTTGGTATCTTCTGTTCCTCCACCCCCCTTCATTTCCTCTTTTGTCTGGACTGTGACATAGAGAGCAGACCCACCCACTCTCTACATAGGCTTCCTAAGGGCTGGACTTCAAAAATGTCATATGACACACACACCGATTGGATGTTCATTAGAATTGTCATAAAAAAAGAGTTAATTCCAGTGTAATAGAAGCAATACTATAGGTACAAATTTAACCCTTTTCACGGGTAGATTAAAAAAAAAAAGAGGTACACAAATACTTTTTTAATAGCAAATATTACATATGGCATTTGATTAGCTAAAGTTTACCATCACTACATTACAGGGGTTTGCAACGGTGCCTTTTTACAATGTGAAATGACAATAACTATTTCCATATGTTAACCTTTATAGTTTCAAAATAATAGCGAAAAATAAAAATGAATTATTTATTTACTTGAGATGGGGCATTTTGGAGGCATGTGCATAGAATGTTTTATTTATATGTATTATACTGTAAAACCGCTTATTATAAAAAAAAATAGTAATTTATTGTATATAGCTCATCTTTTAAGTTTGAGAGGTTTTGATCTAGAATAAATATTAACAGAGCTTGATATTAATGTCTCACATAAGAAAATGGTCACAACTTAACCTGTTTGCATTAACAGGATTTAAAAACGTTTTCACACTGAAAATTGTGCTTTTTAAAAAAATGACGAAATTTCCAACATTGAAACTTTTGAGCCACTTCAATCATTCAAAACTGTAATTTCTCACTGTATAAAATGTGATTTATTTTGCAGGATCCTGTTAAATATCGTTTGTGGGACTCTCTATAACAATAGTGCTCAACATCTAATAGCAAGATAGAACATTTGGGTTTTCTGTGTCTCTTGACATTAAAAATAACCAATTTCCCCCGTAAAGCACTGTGGCTTGCAGGTGCAAGATAAACTGTTTCTATGAAGCTAATGCATTTTCATTATTAAAATAACTCCTACTATTCTCTTACTATAAATGCTTCAAGGGATATTCCAGATCAGTGTTATTCTAATTGCAATTACGTATTAAAGGTCATTAGTCTCATTGGCTAAAAATATTTGCAGAAAACTACCACACCTACACTTTCTCACATTACACTGAAATGCAGAAACCAGCTGAAAGAGCTGGGATATATGAAATGCATATTATTCAGAAAACCCAGAAAAACTTCTTGGTTTCATTACGAATAGACAGAAACCAACTCATTCAGTTTTTTACAATAAATAGAAATGTTGACATTTTTATCAGGTTTTTAAAATGCATATGAAACTTATAAAAATTATTACAAATATTTTTACATGACAAAAGTAAAAACTGTTTTAAATTTAATTTAAAACTAGCAGAAAATGCATGTTTGTGCAGATCTATTAAATTAAAGGGACATTGCAAATGTGTCTTCCCTTTAATATGTCCTCAGTTATTCATTTTACATTTATTATGCCATTTTTGTTGAAAACCACCACCTATACTATAAAAAATTAATAATACAGTGCTGGCTACAGAAAAGCTATGTAACCAAGAGTAAGCAGCAGCAGCAGAAATCAACTCTACGGAATTTTGCACCGATATATAAAAAAATATTATAAAAATGACTTCCCAGTGGGGTTGAGAAAGAGCTCATTCCATTTGAAACAGTGTTTCTGCAGCTGCTTTGGATGTATTAAATGTTTATCAATGGCTTGACTCCTGGTTAAGGACCCACAAAAGTTTATTCAGCACAGGGACAAGGGTTCTCTTGGTATCCTTTGTTTAAAAAAAGACATGTGTATTAGTTCCATTATTAATTCAAATTTTTTAATGAAACACAGATATTCGTGAGATTTTCATGAAACAAATATCTGAATGAATGCACCACAAAATTTTAAGAAAACAAAGAAATACAAAATTTGTCAGTATTAATGTCTTTCCTTTAAAATTAACTCTAGCACGCTGGAGAGCCACGCTACTTCCGACCCTTCTTCACAGCTAAGAGGATGCTTAACATGGTGGATCCCAGGAGGCTCTGCACGATGGATCCGGGGCCAAGATCCCTAAGCTAGCATGCGTTTGCTTCCGAATAGTGGTAATTCAAATTGCAAAATTTGAATTACCATAACCTTTTGGATGTAGAATTTCCATCTGCATTGTCTGACTTTTTGATCTGAATAAACCTGATATAGTTTCATCATCAGATCTTTGTCTTCCTGGGCCCAAGGCAACAAATGTAACATAAACAATGTATAACATACATAAAACCCATTCATATAATATTTGATGGGTCTGCAGGTTTTGTTTATTCAGTTGCAAGCATTGTGTGGTCCTGCGAAGAATCCCTATGGTTATGATAGCTATGTAAAGAATACACCCTGTGGCAGAGAGATGACATCTTAGAGCTAAGAGATGTCTTTCATCAGAAAGCTGTCAAAATCGGCTTCCTTTAGAATGCATGTGTTTTTACCTGTTTACCAAATAACACTGCAGAAGTGGGTTGGAATATGAAAAAAATCATTCATTTTCAAACAATCAGCAGTCCTGGAAACTCCACATTATGTTTACAGATTTACTGTTAAAATGTACAACTGAGGTCATTTTAGCAGCAATGTTGTTAGTGTTGTGATGTTTCATATCTTCTGAATTAATTTGCAACTAGGATACCTTGTTTGTATGTGTTACTGTCAAGGGGTCTCCATCTCTTGAATTGAGAGTCCATGTGTGACTTTATACGTTGGCTGAACAATAGAATGAATTTTAGAAATTGTGCCAGACAGGACAGAAATAAACATTTTGCAAACGTGAGTACCAGTCAGTATGTTGAAAATTAAGAGCAGTGGCCCCCATTTATACTGTTGATAAAAACAAATGTATAGTGAGAATAAATAATGTTAAAGAATGAAAGAAAAGAGATCAAATTAAGATGGGCACAGCCTAATTTATTCCTTATGGGATGGTACCCACAAGGGTGCAGCCACTGTTAGTTCACTTCCTACATTTATAGAGAAAATAGTATATTGCAATTTATCAGTCTAATTTCATCCGAAAGGACAGACCAGGCCCCAAATACCAGGCAATTGTCCTCTGAATTGAAGATTGTAGAGCTAATTCTGTGTAAATGTTTCTCTCTAAAGCAGGTGTTTTCAAAGTGCAATGGACCCCCCTCAGACAAACTTTACAAGACAGCCACCCCTATAATAGAAGAAAATTGTAATATTTGTTTTTAATTTTAATTTGGGCAATTTACATCTAATCCAGGGTTCAGACACAGCTGCTAAACCAAAGGAGTGCTTTACTCACGTTTCAATTTGTACTATTACTCCATTGTTAAACACAAGTTAACCCCTTAGTGACCAGACCATTTTC
Organism: Bombina bombina; assembly: GCF_027579735.1. Classification (NCBI taxonomy): domain Eukaryota; kingdom Metazoa; phylum Chordata; class Amphibia; order Anura; family Bombinatoridae; genus Bombina; species Bombina bombina. Next base: position 1,074,410,587 of record NC_069503.1, on the reverse strand, counting down.
CAATTTTCTTACTGTTAAGGACCTGGGCTATTTTTACATTTCTGCAGTGTTTGTGTTTAGCTGTAGTTTTCCTCTTACTCATTTACTTTACCCACACATATTATATACCGTTTCTCTTGCGATTAAATGGACTTTCTAAAGATACCATTATTTCATCATATCTTATAATTTACTATAAAAAAAATATAAAATATGATTAAAAAAGTTAAAAGAACAAAGACTTTTTCTAATTTTGACCCACAAAATCTGTTACACATCTACAACCACCAAAAAACACCCATGCTAAATAGTTTCTAAATTTTGTCCTGAGTTTAGAAATACCCAATGTTTACATGTTCTTTGCTTTTTTGCAATTTATAGGGCAATAAGTACAAGTAGCACTTTGCTATTTCCAAACCATTTTTTTTTTTTCAAAATTAGCAATAGTTACATTGTAACACTGATATCTGTCAGGAATTCCTGAATATCCCTTCACATGTAAATATTTTTTTTTTAGTATTGATCTAGGCCCATTTTGGTATATTTCATGCCACCATTTCACTGCTGAATGCGATAAAATTAAAAAAATCGTTCACAAACTTTAGGTTTTTCACTGAAATTATTTACAAAGAGCTTGTGCAATTATAGCACAAATGGTTGTGAATGCTTCTCTGAGAACCCCTATGTTCAGAAATAGCAGACATATATAGCTTTGGCATTGCTTTTTGGTAATTAGAAGGGCGCTAAATGCCGCTGCGCACCACACTTGTATTATGCCCAGCAGTGAAGAGGTTAATTCGGTAGCATGTAGGGTTAATTTTAGCTTTAGTGTAGAGTTCAGCCTCTCACCTGACATATTCCACCCCCTGATCCTTCCCTGACCCCTTTCAAACAGCTCTCTTTCCTCCCCCACCTCACAATTGTCAGCGCAATCTTAAGTACTGGCAGAAAGACTGCCAGAACTAAAATAAAAGGCCTTTTTATATATATATATATATATATATATATATATATATATATATATATATATATATATATATATATATATATATATATATATATATATATTTATGTTTTATATATATTCTGCAGTGTTGGATTCCCCCTTAGCACCTGACCTCCCTGATCCCCCTAAACAGCTCTCTAACCCTCCCCCTCTACCTATTTGCTACCATCTTGGGTACTGGCAGCTGTCTGCCAGTACCCAGTTTAGTAAAAAATTTGGCTTTTTAAAAAAAATATAATAAAAAAAAAACATTTTTCTGTAGTGTAGCTGACCCCCCTCATTACCCTCCCCCTCCCAGATCCCTTTCCCAACACTTATTCCCCCCTCGCCTTCCTTCCCTTACACTAAAGTTTTTCCGTAGTAAAGTGGTCCCACCCCCTTGCGCGTGCTCCCAGACCTCTCATCAGCCATGACCGGATCTCCCCCATCAATGGGCCACCCACCCGCCTCCCTCGTATCCCTCCCACACCACCAATGATCAGCACCATCACTGGTCGATGCAGAAAGGGCCACAGAGTGTCTCTCTCTGCATCGGTTGCTTAAAAAAGGGTATTGCATGATGCCTCAATATCGAGGCATCGCTGCAATACCCTGAAAGCGACTGGAAGTCCCAGAGGACGTACCAGGCATGTCCTTGGTCGTTAACAACCGTTTTTTTGTAGGACATGCCTGGCACGTCCTTGGTCATTAAGTGGTTAATGATCAAGACAACACATGCAAAGCAGTCTTTGAGCAATTTTGAACTCAGCGCTTGTGATTTCCATAGTGTTAGGACACATATATGTTTACCCCATCACACTTGGGGAGATTCGTTAAGCTAATTTGCATAAAGAAGTAGGAAAGGCTGTAACCTGGGTGGGTATCAACTCATAAGGCAAGCTGTCAATTCTAGTTTTTCGACATTCTGGAAACGTGGCTGTGCCCTGTGTTTGTACTATTCTAAAGGGAAATCTATTAAAGGGATAGAATGGTTAAAATTGAAATGTGAATAGGTGCATTCAATTTTAAATAGAAGAACTTTTGCAATATATTTCCATTAGCTAGATGCATTTGTTGCACATTTTAATTTTGACCTTTCTATCCCTTTAAACTCTGGCCAACCCCCATTTGTAAAAAATCATAGTTCAATACCCCTACCCCACAGTCCCTTATGAGCTCATAGATGGGCACTTGAGAGGGTTGCAACCTATTGTAAGTTATAGCTATAACCACTATCCCACTTTAGTATTGCTGTAATAATGTTGTGGCAAGTGTAGCTACTGAAGTATTTCGAAAATGAGGATAATGTTGCAGGATATTGACATTAGGATGCACAGATACTAATTTAAAATCCAGTATAAAACCATTTAAAAACTTATTTAGAAGTTCTCAGTTTAGCTCTGTTGAAAAGGTATCTTGAAAGCCCACTGCAAGTGGAAAATAAGACACTCCCCTTTCCCCCTTCTTTTGCATATGAAAAGACCCTTTACACAAACAGGAGCAAGCTGGAGCAGGTAGCTGACAGTATTCTCATAAAACTTTGGGGCTTGGTTAGGATTCTTAAAATCAGAGCAATGTTATTTAAAAATAAGCAAAATTATACTTTAAAAAAAAAAAAAAAAAAAACTTTATGGGCTATATAAATAGATCATCTACAAAACAATTATGCAAAGAAAAAAATGAGTGTATAATGTCCCTTTAAGGAAAGTGATAAGGGTAAACTTCCCCAGTATTTCTCAACTGCACATGTGCAAACAGAGTTTGTGCTATATCTGAATATTAGTTTGTGATTGGTTAGCAAATATTATTTTGTTCTGGGGGAAAGGGAAATCAGTGAAATGAATAAACATAAAACAATATACTCATTTGACAAAATTAAGCTGCAGTTTTCATTGCAAAATGATTCTCAGATATGAAGGTTCACAATCATGTAGTTTATAATTTGTGTTTAGTGGTCCTTTAAGTGAAGCTGTTTATTTTCATTTTGAAACTAACACAAAGTGTATGTTCACATGTTTATGCACAATTGATGCATAGTACAGCTTACTGGCTGATGAGGACAACTCTCAACTAACGGAGAACACTGAAATACCCCAAACTAGAGATGTGCATTCAAGCTTCAGACTAATGCAAATTTGTCCGAATTTTGCTTATTCATCAAGTCTTTTTATATATGAACAGTTAAATATATTATTGGATGAAACGGATGAAAATCTAATGATTGCATGATCAAGTTAATTCGATCATTTGTTCATGCTGTTGGGAACCAAAAAGGAATGAATGAAAGAAGGAATGGAGGGAAGGAGTTATAATGTTTAGTTATAGGGATACTGAACCTAATTTTTTTTTATTCCACGATTCAGAAAGAGCAGGTAATTTTAAGCAGCTTTCCAATTTACTCCTATTATCAATGTTTCTTCATTCTCTTGCTATCTTTATTTGAATAGCAAGAATGTAAGTTTAGAAGCCTGCCCATTTTTGGTTCACAACCTGGGTTGTGCTTGCTGAGTGGTGGCTAAATGCACCCACCATTAAACAAGTGCTGTCCGGGGTTCTGAACCAAAATTTGTCTGGCTCCTTAGCTTAGATGCCTTCTTTTTTAAATAAAGATAGAACAAAGACAAATTGTTAATAGGAGTAAATTAGAAAGTTGCTTAAAATTGCATGCTCTATCTGATTCATGAATGAAAAAAACTTGGGTTTAGTGTCCCTTTAATAAGCTCTGTTTGTAATGATGTTTAGAGGGTCTTACCATTAATTTGTTCACCATCCCCTGTCTAATCCTGCCATAGTATTACTAATAAATGATGTTAGGGACAGTCAGCTGGATTTTAGTAATAGAGGAGTTGCATGATCTTTTAAGACTGAAAAATAGGCTTTTTTAATTGTTAGAATCCTATTATGTAAGATATTTGTTAAAATTAAAGGGACAGTACACTGTAAAATTGTTTTTATATGAATGTATTTTCAATGACTTGTTATACCAGCTGCAGAGAATGTATGAGAAATTGCATTTTCGGGTTTATTTGTGTGTATGAAATACCTGCTTTTGTGCTTTAAAACCACAGGCTATTAAAATAGGAAATTTAGGGAATATCATACATCATTATTTTATCACTTTGGGTACACACACTTGCTTCCTTATCTTATATTTGTCTGGAAAACCAAAGTTTAATACTTAGAGAGAACAATGGAAAATTAACATTTTATTACTTAACTATCCTGCACCCCACTGAGAGTGTAATTTCTTCTACTTAGGCTATTCAATAGTCTAGACTCCAGTATACAAACTTTTACTATAGATGGGGATACCACAAGCTAAATCTGCTATTTCAAATGACAAAATAGGGGTAAAGGAGCTACTTTTAAACAATTTAATACACTCCAACAGGTAAAATGGATCATTGGGAACAATTTAAAGGGGAGACATTTTTTGGATGAACTGTCCCTTTAATTGTCTATATTAGCTGTTCCTATTGGAAATAATAGTAATAAATCAAAATCCAATATTTTTCCGAACTTAGTGCCTGCATGGACGAAATTCATCAGAACCAAAAGTTTAAAAAAAATCTGAAACAAATCTTTTGGATGAAACAAATTTTTCGCCTCTGCAAATATCTACCCAAAATAATTTAATGAAAAAAAAAATCATCGCACATCTTTTTTCCAAACAGTAAAAAAGTAGAATTTTTAAAAAAAAATCTTATTTCAAATGCAAAAAAACCCCCACACAACGATATTGAATGATTACGAATAATAAGGTGAAATTATCATAATATTGTTCCGATAAAGGGCAGTTGGTCTCAGTTTCACACCTCTCTCTTTGGTTTCATAAAGGGTTTAATGAATCTCGCCTACTGTTTACTGAAAGTTACGATTACAATTCAGTTTAAAGTAATGGAATCAATATAAAAATCCTTACAGTAACACAATGTTTTTCTTTATTTAAAAGTATATAAAGTTCCCCAAAGCGTAACACAGAAAAGTTATGTTTAATAACTTAACACATTTAAGAAAATTGTTAATTTCTGACTTGGTTTAAAGGGACATTAAAGGTGCAAAAATAAATGATCGAATGTGTTTTAATGCAAACAATAGTGTAACAATTATTAATTATAGTATTCTAACTACGGTCTAGTTTCCATTGATATGTAAACAGGTGGTGACAAGTATCTGCATTGACCCTTTGAGTGCTAAGCACTTTCCCACCTGGGTGCTAAGCTGTTTTAAGTTTTTTTTTAAATTTATTTATTTTTTAAAATATTTTTTTTTTTAACTTTTTTTCTTTTTTTTCAGATCTCCAAGACTTACACTGTTGGAAAGGTCCAATGGTGGGTCTTGGGGGTCTGTAGCTGCTTAGATGCCTGAGATACAAGCTCCTAAGCAGTATGCCCCCTGCTCCTATACTTAACATTGTTAATTTTAAATAAAGTTGCACGGTGACATCATCATGTCATTGCGCGTGACGTCACCGCGCATAATGTGAAGCCCCGGCGATGCCTGTCACTATGTAGGCCCGATCGCGGTGGTAGGAGAGGGTGGGAGCCCTCAAATCTCCCTCAAGGTGGGAGAGTGCTAGCGATGGCTCTGAGCCATCGTTAGCACCAGAGTGGGAAACTCTGTGACAGCTCAGAGCCGTCGTTAGCACTCAAGGGGTTAAAGTCTATAAAGATAATTTATGCTACCCACCAGTGTAAATATTTAATGGAATGAAATAACAATGGAAACTAGGCCTACATATTGAGCCTCTATAAAAAGCTAAACACATAGTTAAAGTCAGCTCTATTTCACTACTGGGACCTATCTGAACACATCTAGTGAGCCAATTACATGAGGCATATCCCTTTAGTAAAAGGTGCCTCTGTCAATTTTTTTAAAGCATCGTTAAAAAAACTAAAACTATTTTTTTGCATTTTTTTTAAAGCATTCATACTTCAAGGGATACCAAAAATAGGCCGACTCCTAAGCTTTAAATTGCTGCTTTTTAAGTAAAGATACCAAGAGAACGAAGAAAAATTGATAATAGGAGTGATTTTGAAAGCTGCTTAAAATAGCCTGGTCTATCTGAATTATGAAAGAAAAAATGTTTGATTTAGTGTTCATTCCAAAAAGCCTATTTTTAAATGCATGATAGAAACGTAGGAATCTCCACATTTATCTTTATCATGTGTATCATATGTGTGTAGCCATGAAGCATGATTAAGGTTCTAGTGTGGGCCTGAAACGTTGCTATTTTTAAGTTGGACCCACTTGGACAAATAAAGGTTCATTTTATGATTTTATGATCTGTATGGTAAGTGGCTATCCCTATTATTGTCGCTTTTTTTGTAGCCACCCAATCACCAACTTAGATGCCAGTCGTGCCTTGCTGCTTCTGAGCATACCTAGGTATGATTTTCCACAAAGGATACAGAGAGAGCAAAGCTAATTTTGTTATAGAAGTAAAATGAAAAATCTTTTAAAACTGCATGCCCTATGTAAATCATGAAAGTTTAATTTTGGCTTTCATTCCCTTTAACAAAGTTATCTCTGCACTACATGTCTTTGGGGTTTGGACTTTCCAAATGTCAGTGTTGAAGAATTTAATTGCAAAACATTTTCTCTAAAAATAAGATCTTGTTTTGTAGTGGGAATATATAACCTATCAATTCCTGGTTTGCTAAACATATTAGGGCACATTGATTGCTGTCTGTTGTGGGAGGAGAGAAATGTATATTTAGGATTTGCATAGCATCAAGGTAATCCAGACTAGCACAGTGATAAGAATCGTGGGAGGTCTGTTTTGTTATGCCAAGTGGTCAAAATGTTACAGTAGAGGTATGTTCATTTAAGCTCCATTTAAAAACAAATTACTAATGCAACCTCTGTAGTTTGTTTAGGGATATTTATTTACTAGATTTCGGGCTGATAAAACAACACAAATAAAGAACAAGTTTTTCTCAGATTACAATTGTCGTTTTGCTATTATATAGCCATGAAGATTAATTTAAAGGTACACTCACTAAACCCTCTAGGATTGTTACTTTCTACAACATTTATAAACATCCCTAACTGGCATTAGTAGGGACTACTTTATACAAAACAACAGGTATACCTCTCTTTACAGCGCTAATATGGAGCTGAAGTTCAGCCTTCAAGGATTTTGAAACAGTTCTGTACTCTTGAGATTTCGAGAAAGGCGACTGGCACCATTTTGTTATGCGCAGTTCGGTCTGTTTACAGCAATGCATTGCACTCTGTGTCTTAGTGTTGTAGTCTGGCACATTTTACTACAGTAATTGTCACTATTTTACAAGTTATGTACAGATTTTATTCAATACTAATTAAATGCTGTGCTGTACTTTGCTAGTGTTAAAGGACCACTAAATACAGCAGTAATGCAAAATTAACAATTGTGTGCAATGCTGAATTCCGCCAGGGGAATTCAGCACGCCAGAGGCCTGCTGCAGCGGACAGGGGCGCATGTATGCTTGATAAATTGCCCCCTAAGCGGTAGATTTTTTTCTGGCAATTTTTTTTTTTCTAAAAACAAGAAAATTGAGAGACGCACTACTTTTTTCTCCCATTTTCCAGCCCCCTTTATCACGTGACAGACATTAGCCAATCACAGGCTACTATACGTATACCCTGTGAGCTTGTGCACATGCTCAGTATGAGCTCTTGCTGTAGAAAATGTGTATATAAAAAGACGCTGCACAACTTGATAATGAAAGTAAATTGGAAAATGTCTTAAAATCAAATGTTCTTTCTTAACCCCTTAATGACCACAGCACTTTTCCATTTTCTGTCTGTTTGGGACCAAGGCTATTTTTACATTTTTGCGGTGTTTGTGTTAAGCTGTAATTTTCCTCTTACTCATTTACTGTACCCACACATATTATATATTGTTTTTCTCACCATTAAATGGACTTTCTAAAGATACCATTATTTTCATCATATCTAATCATTTACTATAAAAAATATATAAAATATGAGGAAAAAATGGAAAAAACACACTTTTTTTAACTTTGACCCCCAAAATCTGTTTCACATCTACAACCATAAAAAAACACCCATGCTAAATAGTTTCTAAATTTTGTCCTGAGTTTAGAAATACTCAATGTTTACATGTTCTTTGCTTTTTTTTTTTGCAAGTTATAGGGCAATAAGTACAAGTAGCACTTTGCTATTTCCAAACTTCAAAATTAGAGCTAGTTACATTGGGACACTGATATCTTTCAGGAATCTCTGAATATCCCTTGACATGTTATATTTTTTTTAGAAGACATCCCAAAGTATTGATCTAGGCCCATTTTGGCATATTTCATGCCACCATTTCACGGCCAAATTCGATCAAATAAAAAAAATCCTTCACTTTTTCACAAACGTTAGGTTTTTCACTGAAATTATTTACAAAGAGCTTGTGCTATTATGGCATAAATGGTTGTAAATGCTTCTCTGGGATCCTCTTTGTTCATAAATAGCAGACATATATGGCTTTGGCGTTGATTTTTGGTAATTAGAAGGCCTCTAAATGCCACTGTGCACCATATGTGTATTATGCCCAGCAGTGAAGGGGTTAATTAGGGAGCATGTAGGGAGCTTGTAGGTTTCATTTTAGCTTTAGTGTAGTGTAGTAGATAACCCCAAGCATTGATCTAGGCCCATCTTGGTATATTCCATTCCATCATTTAACCGCCAAATGTGATCAAATTAAAAAAAAACTTTAAATTTTTCACAATTTTAGGTTTCTCACAGAAATTATTTACAAACAGCTTGTGCAATTATGGCACAAATGGTTGTAAATGCTTCTCTGGGATCCCCTTTCTTCAGAAATAGCAGACATATATGGCTTTGGCATTGTTTTTTGTAATTAGAAGGCTGCTAAATGCTGCTGCGCACCACACCTGTATTATGCCCAGCAGTGAAGGAGTTAATTAGGGAGCTTGTAGGGAGCTTGTAGGGTTAATTTTAGCTTTAGTGTAGTGTAGTAGACAACACAAAGTATTGAGCTAGGCCCATTTTGGTATATTTCATGCCACCATTTCACCGCCAAATGCGATCAAATAAAAAAAATTGTTCTTTTTTTCACTAACTTTTTCTCAAACTTTAGGTTTCTCACTGAAATTATTTACAAACAGCTTGTGCAATTATGGCACAAATGGTTGTAAATGCTTCTCTGGGATCCCCTTTGTTCAGAAATAGCAGACATATATGGCTTTGGTGTTGCTTTTTGGTAATTAGAAGGCCGCTAAATGCCGCTGCGCATCAAATGTGTATTATGGCTAGCAGTGAAGGGGTTAATTAGGTAGCTTGTAGGGAGCTTGCAGGGTTAATCTTAGCTTTAGTGTAGAGATCTGCCTCCCACCTGACACATCAGACCCCCTGATCCCTCCCAAACAACTCTCTCTTCCCTCCCCCACCCCACAATTGTCCCCGCCATCTTAAGTACTGGCAGAAAGTATGCCAGTACTAAAATAAAAGCTATCTTTTTTTCCCAGCATATTTGCATATGCTGCTGTGTAGGATCCCCCTTAGCCCCCAACCTCCCTGATCCCCCTTAAACAGCTCTCTAACCCTCCCACTCTACCTTATTGGGGGCCATCTTGGGTACGGGCAGCTGTCTGCCAGTACCCAGTTTACAATAAAATCATATTTATTTATTTTTTCCGCAGTGTAGCTCCCCCCCCAAAGATCAACCCCCACCTTCTCCCAGGTCCCTTAGTTATTTTTTAAAAACTATTCCCTCTTCCCTTTCTCCCACTTTTACATTTAGATTTTTGCCGTAGTGTAGCGGCTCCCACCCATTCCCTCCCAGTGCTCGCACCCGCTCCTGCCCCCACCCGTTCCCTCCCGTCGATTCCGCCCCCCTCCACATCACACGGCCCATTGATTGTATGTTCTATCTGAATCATAAAAGAAATTTTTTGGGTTTACTATCCCTTTAAGTCTAAAATGAACAATGCTCTCATTACGCTGGGTTCAATATAATAAGCTTTTATTTATGTTACAAAAGGTATTTTACAGGTTGATTTATAATGTGTGTAGGAATTTAAATGTAAAAAGATACAATTTATATTCCTCGTTTTTGTTATGTAAAATAGTTTTCTGCAGTCTTGGCGAGTCATTTCCAGGGTGTGTTTTTGCACAGGTATGAGCAGAATGCAAAATGCTCTCTCGCTCTTAAAGGGACATGGCAGCAAACATTTAAGGGATATGAATCCCCATATTTTTCTTTTATGATTCAGATAGAGCATGCAGTTTTTAGCAACTTTCTAGTTTACTTCTAAAATCATTTTTTCTTCTTTCTATTGGTATCTTATGTTGAAAATCAGAAATGTAAACTTAGGAGCCAGCATATTTCTGGAGCAGTTTTGCAAGAATGTTATCCATTTGCAAGAGAACTAGATGGCAGCACTATTTCCTGTCATATAGTGCTCCAGAGTTATACACACAGAGAAACCCAAGCAACAAGACTTAGCCACACCGGGCTATGTATCTGGACCAAATGCAGAGTTTCCGGCAATATATTTAATACACTTGTAGGGATAGAATAATCAGAGTCACTCACCACCTCTTCGCCTAATCCGTTAAACACTATTCAGCGTAGCTACCTGAAGTGTAGCTGCCTCCGTGCCGCTTCCGAAGTTCCAGGCTTCTATTGAGCGGCTCACAGGGCCTCCGCTGTATTCAGTGTGCTCTTCGGCTTGTGTGTGGGCATGAACTCATACGTCACCGCTACTCAACCAATGACAGGGGTTCTTTACCGGAGATACCGCAAACTTGGATCCGCTCCAGGGTATAGCAACAGCTGATGGGTCGGCAAGACTGGAGTAATGCAAATCATAGAAAAGGAATACCGACATCCATCTTGTAAGTAAAATCAAGGAAACTTTATTCGACAATTTAAAAGTTATAGGCAACACAGCAACTTGAACATAGAGTCAGACGTGGGCGCAGCACACAGGCATACGCGTTTCAGAAAGGATTCCGTAGTCACAGCCATGGCTGTGACTACGGAATCCTTTCTGAAACGAGTATGCCTGTGTGCTGCGCCCACGTCTGACTCTATGTGTTCAAGTTGCTGTGTTGCCTGTAACTTTTAAATTGTCGAATAAAGTTTCCTTGATTTTACTTACAAGATGGATGTCGGTATTCCTTTTCTATGATATAGTGCTCCAGAAACATACCTAGGTATCTATTCAACACTGAATATCATGGGGACAAAGCAAAAAAATTTATTGCGTTATTATGTAAACCAAAGACACCACTAGAGGGCAGTAACTACAACATTATTGATGTGCAAGATTAGGTCAAGCTGACCTAAATGCAGTGATTTTATCATGACTTTTTTCTAACTTTTGTGTGACCTTGTTGATAGGACAGGTCAGTGCCATAGGCTGGTTTACAGTGGTGAACTGTTTGTTGAAGCAAACTTGCCCTTTTCAGTAATAAAAATAGAAAAATATGGTAGGTAGAATTTTTGGTTGGTATCAATCAAGGCCTAGTTTCCTTTGATGTGGAACATTTTGGAAACTGGTGATAAGAAACATTTATATCCTTTAATGTCTATGGAGAATTTTTTATGTTACTACCAGTTCCCAAACTTTACCACCTCAATGAAAACTAGCCCCAGGTGAGTAAATTATAATTGTCTGATGCATCATCATTACAATATAAAAACAACAACAACACAACAACATCAATATACACAATTTGTAATTCAACATAAATTTTCTAAGGCACTGTATAAGCCATGGTCACTCCATGCTGGTTGGCTGAACCCTTGTTCCTATGACAGCTGGAATCTCGCTTTCAAAATCTTTGTGTAGCATCTGCAATCCTTCCCTCAACACAGTTGCTGACAAGCACTTTGTTTGGGTTCAAAATAACTTACTTGTTTATTTTCTTGAGTGTTTTTTTTTTTAAAGAAATACTTGGAAGGACATGAGTGATGGGGGAGCTTATCTTAGGTGTTTCCACAATAGATATATATTTATTTAAAGGGACATAAAACTGCAATGACAAATGCTATTTCACTATTGCTTGCCTATAAGTATGTTTAACCTGTCTGTGGAAGTGGAGATTGTCATTAATTGTATTTGTCGTACGAGAGCTGGGGGCAGCACTGCAGACGATTACTGTGGGCAAAGGACGTACAGTGCCTGCTGCTCGCTCATCACAAAGATGGAAGGAAAGGTTATCTAGTTGGGAACCTTGTCTGTTTGTCTAATAATAACTTGGGCCCTTTAAGTATAAATCTTTCAGGATGATATCATTCTCAAAAATATAAATCATAGTTTCAACAAGTATGAAATGTGAGAAAAAAACTTTCAAATATAAATGAGAATATAGAGGTGTTTGATTGTATATTAGATTTTTTTTTTGTATTATCACCAGATTTCAATATGGAGGCACAATAAAATCATTTTCAAAGATCTGCAGTATTTTGAAATTGGATTTTGACTGCAGATTTAATTGTTTTACATTGAATAATATTTAAAAAATAACATTTAAAAAAATAATCTACACCTTAGTACATCCTCATAGAAACCCATATATACAGTATATATATATATATATATATATATATATATATATATATATATATATATATATATATATATATATATATATATATATATATATATATATATATATATAGCCACTCAAACAAATACACTCGCAGGTCTTGCAAAAGAATAACAAGGTTATTTTTATTGGAACGTTTTCGGGTATACACTACCCTTCCAATAAAAATAAGCTTGTTATTCTTTTGCAAGACCTGAGAGTGCATTTGTTTGAGTGGCTATTTACAGATATCTTTGACCCAGGCAGTTGACACCGGTGGGCTGAACTGTTGAAAGGAGTTTTGTATATATATATATATATACAGTATATCAAAGTTTCTTACAATTTTTTCAATTTTTTCAATTACCACTTTTAATTCAGTTAATAAGGTTTTATTAGGCAAAGCTAATTTTTAATATATATATTGTGCAATACAAAGTAGCCTTCTTCCCCTGATGATCCAAGATGAGTCCTAAGTAAATTAAATTAAAATACAGATTCATTTTTTCATTAAAATCTTTATTACAATTCAGTTCTTTAATATAGTTTGATGTTTTATTTTATTTTTTATTTATTATATATTTATTTTTAACTTTTTTTTGTGTGGGTGGTCAAACATCTTGGAATGTCTACTTATACCTAGTTGCTACTTTTAAAATCTGTCAATTTTAGAAGTCTTTGATAGGCAATTAACTAATTCCCAAGGATTTTCACAGTCTACCCAGGTGACGATGGACTCATCTGAGCTGTTTATTCACAGCAGGTAAGCTGGGAATTTGCATTCTTGAGAGCCAGACAAAAAAAAAATATGCTAATCCTTTCTTTGCCAAAGGGTCCAACCGAAGAGCAGAACTCTTGTCTACTGAAGGGGGAGGAGCACTTTTTGAGCTTGTCCTTTGTGGTTACATTTTCAGTTTGAAACAAGACACTTTAAACTTGAAAATGAATGTTATATAAACAATAAACAGTTCAAATTAACTAGATAGTAAACAAAGTGAGCTAAGATTGTCTGTGGGTGTGAATTCTTTATTAAACTACTTCCTTTTGGAGGTGTTAGAATGTAAACATCCAAGGGAAAAGAAAATGTTTTGTGTATAACATTTAGGTTACCTGTACTTTTGGGTGATTATCACGGTTGGTGTAAATTACAATTGAACTTGTTCAGTAAACTTCACAATTACTAGAAAGACAATTTGGAACTTTTCAGTTGTTCGAGTAAAAAGGAAACACTTTGAGATTGTAATTCAAATGGTTAATTATATGCAGTAAACAAGTTTTGCAATATACCTTCAATATTTGTTTTGCCTGCTTTTCCTGTAATTTAATAGTGGTCATTTTATTGCTGTTGTACACTGAAGACTTCACACTCATCTGGTATGATCATTCATTTCAAGACTACAGAAAAGTGATAGGTTCCTTTATGACACATTATCTTATTAGGCCAGGTAATCTGTTTCTCTATTAGTCACTATATTGTGTTAACATAACAGAAAAGGATTCTGGGAAGTGTCATAACTTTTTGATAATGCTTTCCAGACTCATTTTACTAACCCCTCATAATTCACCCTTATATTCAGCAATATTTAAGTATATGAGTGGCCTAGGTTAGATTTAAGGCCATATATTTATCAAGTTTCTAAGGCAAAATACACATGGATTGTCATAGTGTGAACAATTTAGTAAAGACGTCTTCAGGGCCAACAGTATCTCCAGCTACACAGTCTCATATTTTATTTTATGCACCTAATTTATTAATATAGGAGTTTTCATATACAGAGCTCCCTGGAATTGGAGCTCTGACCAACTGTATCTTCCCTTTATATGTTCTGGTTTTACAAAGTAAAACATGGAACCACATAAGCCCTGCTCATAATTATCTGACCATAGTCATGGGTCACAAGACCACACCCTCGTATCATTTTCACTTGACCATACCCTTACACCATCTGAACTCTCCCCCTGGACTGCTTTCTTAAACTTAGATCACTTAACCATAGCCATCAGGGGTGGAACTACAGGGGCATCAGAGGTGTTAATTGAAACTGGACCAACACATTTAGAAGGCACTGCAATCAGTAGTGGCATCACTCCACCTGCTTGATATCTACCCCTCTGTGTGCTCCCCTTCAAACAAAACTCAGAAAAGTGCATGGACTACTTGCCTTTGCAATATAGTGGCTTTGACTCCAATATGGCTGTCACAGAGTTGCTTTAAAGACTCACATTCAAAGAGAAGCAGCTCCTTTTTCTACTATGTGACTGCTGTCTCAGCTTCCGCTGATTACAAACAGCCACAAAGGGCACTGTTAAAATGAGAGGCCCTACCACAGCCTTTGCCCTGGGGCCCAGCAAGGTCTGGTTACATTCCTGATGACACCACCAAGAATATTAAGACTCCCCATCCCCCAGTGTGAGATACTTTAATTTGAGTTTTGTCAGAGTGATCTACTTCTGCGTGTTTTCAACATAAGCCGGAGTAGGACTTTAAGTTGTCACATCACTTACTTAGCAGTGGTGGCTCCTGCTTCCTTCCTACTCGAAGTCTCCACATTGTGAATGTAATGCAATGCGATCAGCTAATAATGGCCACACACACAAGAGAGGCCGCAAAAAAAAAAAAAAAAATTAAAAAAAAGAAAAAAATTGTGCTGAAGCTGGGGCCCTCTTAATGGGGGACCTACCGGGGGCCTGGTCGTGACCGCGACTGCTGCATTACCGGTAGTTCCACCCCTGACATAAGGATATCCGAGCTTGCAAACATTGCATGTGAAATGCTTTTACATTTTTTAGGCAGAATTTTTGAGTAAAACACCCTACCTATTACATGAGGCCTTTATAGTGGTGCAAAATATAAACAAATGGATACATTCCTTTTCCCAGAGGCAGAGCATTATCTAGTTGTTATGGTGCCCAAGGCACTAGATAATCTGTTGACCCTTTCTACAATTTTATCTCACTTTTCCCACCCACAGCTGGTGGCCAGAGGATCATGGAGTGTTGTGCACCCTCACAATCAGGGATCACTAGTCTATACTATAATCACGTAACGCGTCAGTCGGTGTCGCCAGTTGCGCACGCATCCTCAAAGGAATGTTGGCTGCGCGTGGCAGCCAAAAGAATTCACCTGGATGCAGCGAAGCTGCATTATGGTTGATTCCAAAAATGACAGGGTGGTGAAAGAATCCTGGATTCTTTCGCCACCATGCCATTTTCGGAATCCACCGGGATGCTGCGAAGGCAAACGGAGGATTACAAAAACAAAAAAACTAACCACCGTGCAATAAGTGTTAAAAAAAAATCTAATCGCCTGCAATAAGTGTTAAAAAAACCTAACCGCCCGCAATAAATGTAAAAAAAACCCAGAACGAATTATAAAGAACAAAACAAAAAACAACTACATAATAAAATTATTAACCCCTAAATCCACCAAACCCAACATTGCAAACTACCTAATACATCTATTTACCCCTAATCCGACATTCCCCCACATTGCAAATTAAATAATTTATTAGCCCCTAAACTGCCATCCACCACCAACACAATAAACTTAATTAACATATTAACTCCTAATCTGCCAACCCCCCACAACGCATTAAAACTAATTTACCTATTAACTCCTAAACCGCCAACCCTCACAACGCAAATAACTAATTTAATGACTAAGCCCCCTAACCTAACACCCTCTAAATTAACCCCTTAATTAATTAAATAAAATAATAAAATACCACATTACAATAAAAATAAAAAAATCCTAACAGTACTTTTAAAAAAAACAAAAACTAAGACTACATTAAATTAATCTAAAATTACGCAAAATAAAAAAGGCTAACATTACAGAAAATAATAAACTACATTATCCAAAATAAAAAAATAAACCTAACTCTATGAAAATAAAAAAGCCCCCCTAATTAGGGTTGCCACCTTTTCCTAAAAAAAATACCGGCCATGGGTGAGGGCGGAGCCAGAAAAGGGGTAGGGCCAAAAAAGGGGAGGGGTCACAAAAAACAGAAGCGCAAACAAGCATGTAAATACACACAGACAGTCACACAAAGGAAAACAGAATCAGAGAAATTCAACAAAGAGCAAACATACTTTGTTGTTCAAAAGCAGGAGGAAAAAGGAGTTTGAAATTGTGAAGCAATTGTGTACATTGTCCTGAGGCTGTGATACACACTGGTGTTGCTTAATATTTGGATGAGGAAGGATCACAGTCACGACGGTCATTTTAAAATTGTGCACCCCTCTTAAAAAAATGTTTTACAGGCAGCAATATCCTACTACTGTTACAACAAGAGAGAGTTGTAATTCTCAATATCTACTTTAAGTTAACCAGAATCACTCAGTGACAGCAAGGTATGATGCGTCCTCCTTACCATCATTCCTCTTGCATCGCTACACTGCACAGTCGGTCAGACAGCGTTAGCCGCATCAGATTCAGACGCAGTCGCGCTCACGCAGTCAGTCATAATCAAAGACAGGGCAGCATGGAATAGTATACATGCAGCATGGGAAATGACGTCAGTCATTTCACTGGCGGTCGGGCGGTCGGCACGGACTGGGCAAAGAGCTAGCGCAGGGGTGAAATCTGAGCTAGTCTAGTGGTTATGACTGAAAGCAGGTAGGCAGGCAGGCAAGTTTTAATATAGAACAAGGTTGGCTGTCAGAGTTGGAATTTTAAAAAAAACGGCTTTCATATTGCCGGTATTATACCTACAGGGAGTGCAGAATTATTAGGCAAATGAGTATTTTGACCACATCATCCTCTTTATGCATGTTGTCTTACTCCAAGCTGTATAGGCTCGAAAACCTACTACCAATTAAGCATATTAGGTGATGTGCATCTCTGTAATGAGAAGGGGTGTGGTCTAATGACATCAACACCCTATATCAGGTGTGCATAATTATTAGGCAACTTCCTTTCCTTTGGCAAAATGGGTCAAAAGAAGGACTTGACAGGCTCAGAAAAGTCAAAAATAGTGAGATATCTTGCAGAGGGATGCAGCACTCTTAAAATTGCAAAGCTTCTGAAGCGCGATCATCGAACAATCAAGCGTTTCATTCAAAATAGTCAACAGGGTCGCAAGAAGCGTGTGGAAAAACCAAGGCGCAAAATAACTGCCCATGAACTGAGAAAAGTCAAGCGTGCAGCTGCCAAGATGCCACTTGCCACCAGTTTGGCTATATTTCAGAGCTGCAACATCACTGGAGTGCCCAAAAGCACAAGGTGTGCAATACTCAGAGACATGGCCAAGGTAAGAAAGGCTGAAAGACGACCACCACTGAACAAGACACACAAGCTGAAACGTCAAGACTGGGCCAAGAAATATCTCAAGACTGTTTTTTCTAAGGTTTTATGGACTGATGAAATGAGAGTGAGTCTTGATGGGCCAGATGGATGGGCCTGTGGCTGGATTGGTAAAGGGCACAGAGCTCCAGTCCGACTCAGACGCCAGCAACGTTGAGGTGGAGTACTGGTTTGGGCTGATATCATCAAAGATGAGCTTGTGGGGCCTTTTCGGGTTGAGGATGGAGTCAAGCTCAACTCCCAGTCCTACTGCCAGTTTCTGGAAGACACCTTCTTCAAGCAGTGGTACAGGAAGAAGTCTGCATCCTTCAAGAAAAACATGATTTTCATGCAGGACAATGCTCCATCACACGCGTCCAAGTACTCCACAGCGTGGCTGGCAAGAAAGGGTATAAAAGAAGAAAATCTAATGACATGGCCTCCTTGTTCACCTGATCTGAACCCCATTGAGAACCTGTGGTCCATCATCAAATGTGAGATTTACAAGGAGGGAACAGTACACCTCTCTGAACAGTGTCTGGGAGGCTGTGGTTGCTGCTGCACACAATGTTGATGGTGAACAGATCAAAACACTGACAGAATCCATGGATGGCAGGCTTTTGAGTGTCCTTGCAAAGAAAGGTGGCAATATTGGTCACTGATTTGTTTTTGTTTTGTTTTTGAATGTCAGAAATGTATATTTGTGAATGTTGAGATGTTATATTGGTTTTACTGGTAAAAATAAATAATTGAAATGGGTATATATTTGTTTTTTGTTAAGTTGCCTAATAATTATGCACAGTAATAATCACCTGCACACACAGATATCCCCCTAAAATAGCTAAAACTAAAAAAAAACTAAAAACTACTTCCAAAAATATTCAGCTTTGATATTGAGTTTTTTGGGTTAGGATTCTGCACTCCCTGTATTCTGGCACCGGCTCCTAATTGCCGATTACCGCTTGTGCCGGTAAAATACCGGCTGGGTGGCAACCCTACCCCTAATCTAAGAATAAACTACCAATATCCCTTAAAAGGGCCTTTTTTAGGGCATTGCCCTAAATTAAACAGCTCTTTTCCTAAAAAAAATACTAAGTCCCCCCTCTAACAGTAACCCCCCCAAAATAAAAACACCTAACACTAAAAAACCTAAACTACCCATTTCCCCTAAAAATTCAGCTCTTTTTCAATTGCCTAAAAAACCCTAATCAAAAAAAAAAAAAAGCCTAACACTAAAGCCCCAAAAAGTTTGACAGAGAAGGTCTTTATCCAGGCCGGTTTATCATCTTCTATCTTTATCCACAGCAAACTCGGTGTGGAGCAGAGGTGCAGAGCGGTGTTCCCAGATGTGGCGATCCTCGGCGGCGGTCCTCGGGGGAATGGAGGTTCCTCTTCATGTGATTGTCCGCTGCACACTGAAGATTGAATGCAAGGTACCCCATATTTATTGCGGTACCTTACATTCCTATTGGCTGAAATTTTTGAAATCAGCCAATAGGAGGAGAGCTACTGAAATCTTATTGGCTGATTTAAACAGTCAAAAGGATTTCAGTAGCTCTAATCCTATTGGCTGATTTCAAAATTTCAACCAATAGGAATGCAAGGTACCCCAAATTGATTGCGGTACCTTGCATTCAATCTTCAGTTTACGATGGACATCGGATGAAGAGGTGTCTCCATGCCGTCGAGGGATGCCGCCGCTACCGAGGAATGCCGCCACAGAGGAATGCCACCAAGGACTGCCGCCGTTGAGGACCACCACTGAGGATCCAGGCATATGGAACACAGCTCCGCACCTCCGCTCCACATCGCCTTCACTCCGGATGAAGATAGAAGATGATGGAGCCGTCTAGAAGAACACATTCTTCGCTAGACTTCAGGAACAGTGAGTACCTATTTTGGGCTTAGGTTTAGGCTTTTTTTACTTTTAATTTTTAGGGTATTTTTTTTTTAGATTAGGGTTTTTTTGGGCTAGAAAAATAGCTGATTGCCCTTTTAAGGGCAGTAAAAGAGCTGAATGCCTTTTTAAGGGCAATGCCCATACAAATGCCCCTTTTTATTTTGGGGGGTTTGGTGGGTGATGGGTTTTACTGTTAGGGGGGACTTAGTATTTTTTAGAGGTAAAAGAGCTGTTAAATGTAGGGCAATACCCTACAAAAGCCTTTTTAAGCGCTATTGGTAGTTTAGTACAGGTGGCCCTCGTTTTACAACGGTTCAATTTACACAGTTTCAGAATAACAACCTTTTTTTCCAGTCATGTGACTAATATTGAAAAGCATTGAGAAGCAGTGTATTTATTAAAATATCCAGTAGGTGGAGCTGTCCGCTTGTGTTGCAGCAAAGCGAAGCAAGCTGAAATTAATCAGTTTAACCAGACCTGAGCTATCGAGCAGATTTCAAAGGAACAAGATCTTCCTGTCTATAAATCAGTCCAGATTGGAATGCATAGAGAGAACTGTTTGCAGAAAAATGCAAGTGAATTCTGTGTTGTGCGATTATTTTATTAGGTTTATAATGCTGTTTAGCAAATGTTTTTGTTCATTTAACTTAGTTTAATTATATATTCTGTGTTGTGTGATTGTTTTATTAGGTTTATAATGCTGTTTAGCATTTAAAGTCTTCATTTCAAAGCTTTAAAAATAATTTATTAGGTGTTACTTATGCCAATTTTGAGAGGGGCCTGTAACCTAACTCCCTCACTTCCCATTGACATTATAAACTGGGTTTCAATTTACAATGGTTTTGATTTACAACCATTCCTTCTGGAACCTAACCCCGGCGTAAACTGAGGGCTACCTGTATTACATTAGGGGGTGTTTTTGTTTTGGGTGATATTTTATTTTTATAGGGGTATTAGTTTAGTTTTTTTTTTTTTGGATAGCTTGGTTTATTGTTTTCTGTCATTTTACTTTTTTATTTTTGTAAATTTAGCTTGGGGGTTTGTATTTTTGTTTTGTTTTTTAGATTAGGGTCTTTTGGGCTAGAAAAAGAGCCGATTGCCTTTTTAAGGGCAGTAAAAGATCTGAATGCCCTTTTAAGGGTAATGCCCATACAAATGCCCCTTTAGGGGCAATGGGTAGTTTAGTTTTTTAGTGTTAGTTTTTTTAATTTTGGGGTGTTTGGTGGTTGTGGTATTTTTACTGTTAGGGGGGACTTAGTATTTTTTAGAGGTAAAAGAGCTGTTTAACTTAGAGCAATGCCCTACATAAGACCCTTTTAAGAGCTATTGGTAGTTTAGATTAGGGGGTGTTTTTATTTTGGGGGGATTTTTTTATTTGTATAGGGGTATTAGTTTAGGTTTAAATTTTTTATTTTGGACTGTTTATTTTTTCTGTCATTTTACTTTTGTATTTTTTCAACATAGACTACCCTCTGGGCAGGCTTATCACTAGTTTGTAATAAAATAAATACATAAAATACTCTGAGACCATAAGAGAAGAAGACATCCTACCAAAGTGCTACTTAGCAAAATGTGCTGTCACTCTAGAGACAGGACTACTTAGCTTTAACCAGAGTATGAGTTGAAGTCATGTAACTACTGGCTGAGGGGAAAGTGAAAAATCACAGAACAAGCTTCAGCTCAGAGCTACAGTTGTGAAGATCATGTATAAGATATCAGGTACACTGACTCAACCATAAACATTTATTTACTCATAGATAATTTCTGCGAGAACATTCTCACGCAAGGAGTGACCGCAGACCAGATAAGGCACAGTCACTGATAGCATCTACAAGTTTAGAACACTCTGAGACAACACACTGTCACAAACGGGTGGATATAGTTTTTGTCCTGCCCTGGGAAATCCACCCTCCCCCACTCAGCTCCTACCTACAACAATATTAGCTGATATTTAAATAATATATTTTAGAAGGAAGGGGCTATGAACCCCCACTAGACCACTAGAGGTTTTTATTTTGTAATACAATTTAGAGATTATGTCATTGTAAAGCTCTGGACATATACACATGATCAAACTGAGAATCTACAGAATAAAACAACCTAATCTGTAATCAGTAAAACAACTTAATCTGACATACATAGGGTTTGTATGAATGTATTTTTACCCAGAAATTAAAGCTGTTACATTTGATTTAAAAGGATCATATATTATGAAACGTATTGCTAGTATGTTAATGAAATAGCAACGTGGAACTTTATTTCTAAGTTTTATTTTACTTAAACCACTTTAGTTTAGCAACGTTGAGCTAGATTACAGCTGAGCTACCGAGTTAAAATTAATCTGATGTCAGCAGGTGTTTCATAGGGGTTTTATTTTTGCATCTGTTTTACAACTTCTTTGCTATTTTTAAGAGAAAAGGTGCTATTTGTGTATCACTAATAATAGCAGCTTGAGCTTCTTATAGCTGGGTATAATGACAAACCACTATCTGACCCAACAGTAATTATGAGCTGTGGTACCCGTAACCACAGATGAACCAATCAGAAGAGTGGATGGGCTCTTTGTGACACTAAATCCTCCTACTGCAATCTAATTGATTAAAACAACATCATACATTCAAATTAGGTCAAGATCTACAGCAGGTGGGAGTTTCTTAAGTAGTGGGGTGTTAGTTATTATTTATTAATTTATTGTTATTTATTTATTGTTATTATTTTGGCAGTGACGTCATGTAGAAGTGTGTCTCTAAGGTCCTGGGTGATCTGCTAGGTGGTAGAGTGAGGTGCTTGGGGGGATGGTGTACATTTCAGGTAAATTATACATGAATGTCACATTCCTCTAGTAGTAATCTCTAGGAACAATCACACTCACACTATGAAACAAAAAAATAATAAAAGTGCATTACAAAATTTGAACTATGCTTAATGAAATATATTATAGGGAATTAAAGTTTGTGCTGAAAGGGACATGAAACCTAAAATGTTTCTTCCAGGATTCAGATAGAGCATATCATTTGAAACATTTCCTTTATATATATATATATATATATATATATATATATATATATATATATATATATATATATATATATATATATATATATATATATATATATATATATATATATTTGTAATTTTGTGCCAGCACCACTAGTTTAGTAAATTTCACAGTTTAATATACTGAGATAAAATATCATGTGTCCTATATAGGACCACATTTCTCAGTATAGTGCACAGATAAGGGTATTTAATTAGTATACATATAAACAAGAGAACTCAGACCCTTATTTATCTAGCACCCAACTATTTCTGGAAAAATATATATGCTTATAAACAATGAAAGATTAAAGAATAAATAATACACATACTATTTGAAAGTGCGTTTTTAAAGATTTATATATTGATGTCTGCATAACAATAATACATAAGCAAGACCCCTAAATATGTAGAAAGTTCAAAGTCCACAACCCGGGTTGTTAGGTGGAAATTAATGAGCTAGTCCATTCATTGACCAATATTGGTATTTTTATGAATGCCTAATTGTTGGCACATTTGTAATCCCAATGATGGAAAACAACGTTAATGCAGGGACAGCACCATTAGTTATGTAACACTGACACTGTAGGTTTTTAAACTTGTATCTTCGTGCACCCAATGCAGATTATAACTGTATCATTAGTAGCAGAAAAAAGTGGCAATTTTTCAATACCACATTAGACTTGCTTTGACAGTTCTGTGTTGCGTGTGGGGATATTATAAGACAGGTACCTGCTTCCTTGGTTGTTCCGTCAGTGACGTGTCATGGTTTCATATCTACCTGCTCGTTGTTTCCAATTTTTCTTTTTTCAAACCGGTTTCGGGGATATCACCTTTCCTTTCAACTCCGTGCTTGCTTGGCTCTTTCTGTGCATCTGCACGCCTTGACTTGCACTGGAATATACTTTCGTTAGGAGGTCAGCTTTTTGGACGGTGCACCGCTGCTGCACCGCTCCAAACAAACAAACTTTGCAGCTACGCGCGTTTCACCCGGGGTCCATTCGGGCTTCTTCCGGCTGTGTGTAATTGGAGATTGCTCTCCATAGCCTTTAAACAGTATGCTCCGCCTTTGATTGGCTTTTTCAGGTACATAGTGTGTTTTAGCCGTACAGGTGAAATGTCAGACAATTATAAATGTTTATCTTGTTATGCTTTAACCTTTTTCTTAAAATCACACATTTTCTATATACAATATTATATCTGTTCATACTGTGCAGAGTCCACAACACCCATTTTGTATTAGATTTTCTTATTAACGGAATTACTTTAAATCTTATGGGCAGCTGGATTAAATACCTTAGTATTATGGTTCTGTATATATTGCTTCAGTCTCCTAAAAATGAGCCAAAATTTAGCTCTTCATTTAGGCCCTCTGGTTTTAGACTTTTTAGATTATAGATCCATTTGCTTTCTTTACACAGTAGAATTTTATCTAAATTTCCTCCTCTACCTTTCAAGTCTACTATTTCTAGGCCTCTAAATTTTAACTGTCTCTTGTCGCTATTGTGGCACTCTGCAAAGTGACGTGCTACACTGCTGGTTTTTGTGCATTTATTTTTAATGTCTCTTTTATGTTCTTTTATCCTTTCTTTGAGCTCCCTATAGGTTTTACCTATGTAATATTGGGGGCAGTTGCAGCAAACCATATACACTACTCCTTCACTTTTGCAAGTTATACGTCCCTTTATTGTATGAAAGGACCCAAATTTATCACAGAAGCTTTTTCCTACCAGCATATTTGCGCAGACTGAGCAGTGTGAGCATTTAAAATTCCCATTCTTTTTATCAGTTAACCAGTTTCCTGTATTTTTATTTTTATTCTCAAAGTGGCTCTGAACTAGAAAGTCTTTTAAATTTGGTGCTCTTTTTGGAGTCATAAGTGGGGATTCTCCTACAAATTTGCCTATTGATTTATCAATCCACAAAATGTGCCAGTGTTTATTTAAAATTGAACGGATATTCTGCCATTTATGATTGTATGTTCCTATAAATCGAATTAAGGATGATTCCGTTGTGTCATCTGCTTTTTCATATAATAGATCATCCCTGTCCTTACTTTTAGTCTTATTGAATGCTTTTTTTAGACATTGTTGTGTATAGCCTCTTGCTTTGAATCTTTTATTTAGATTACCTGCTTCAATTTTAAATTGTTCAATATCTGAGCAGTTTCTTTTGTGTCTTAAAAATTGGCCATAGGGTATATTTTGTATCAGTTTTTTAGGATGGTGACTATCAAATGAAAGTAATGAGTTTCCTGCAGTGTCTTTGCGAAATGTTGCTGTTTTGAGGCTATTATTGTCATTGATGATGCGTAAATCAAGAAATGTGATCTCATTTTTACTGTAAGTGTAAGTGAATTTTAAGTTCCAATTGTTATTGTTTAGTTTTTGCATAAATTCTATCAATTTCTTCTCTGTGTCCTCCCATAGGAGGAACACGTCATCGATGAATCTTAGCCATAAAGAAATGGAGTCATTTATCTCAGCACTATTAAGAATTTGATCAAATTCCCATTTTCCTAAGTAGAGGCAAGCAAATGTGGGTGCACAGCAAGTCCCCATTGCTGTTCCTAAGTTTTGTTGATAACATTTGTTTCCAAACATAAAATAATTATGCTTTAAAATAAAAGATAACAGTTCCAACACAAAATTTGTATGTTTGTCATATTCTGAACCTCTTTGAATTAGAAAGTATTTTATTGCCTCTACCCCTTTATCATGGGGGATGCTTGAGTAAAGTGACTCAACATCAATTGCAACCAATAGAGTGTTTGCAGATATACTTATATCATTGAGTTTTTTCAATACATCTAGTGTGTCTTTAATATATGAGGGGAGATTTAGTAAATTAGGTCTAAGGCAAAAATCCACATACTGTGAAATTTTCTCAGTTAGAGAGCCCTTGCCCGATATAATGGGGCGACCTGGTGGTGGCAGTTTATTTTTGTGGATTTTTGGTATGCAGTAAAATGTTGCAGTTTTTGGAAATTTAACAAATAGAAAATCAAATTCTCTTTGGTTTATTATGCCTTCATCTTTCGCTTTCATTAAAATTTGAAACAATTTATCTTTGTAGATTTCAGTAGGGTTAAAGTGTAAAACACTGTATTGTTTTTTATCTCTTAGTTGTCTTTGACATTCATCCACATAGTCCTTGGTATTTAGAACTACAATGTTACCGCCCTTATCTGATGGCTTGATGGTTATGCTGGTGTCATTTTTTAAGTTATTTAATGCATTTCTCTGTATCTTCGTTAGGTTGTCAGGTAGGGGCTCATTTGTACTTAGAAGGTCAATATCTTTTTCCACTAATTTGACAAAATTATGAATAAGGGGAATACTGGATAGTGCTGGCATGTATTCTGACTTTTTCTTAAAATCACTAAAACCTATAGCTGTTGTCTGACTTGGTTGACCTGATATTTCTTCCTGTAATTCCTCTAGAATTTTTACACTTTGCCTATCATGTATATTTAAAGTTTTTTTGTCTGTTTTGTTTTCAAAAGTTTTACTTAGAACTATTTTTCGAGCAAATAGATGGAGGTCTTTAACCAATTCAAACTTGTCTAATTTATTCACTGGTGAGAAAGTTAATCCTTTTTCTAAGACCTCTATTTGACTGTCAGAAAGATTTTTTTCTGACAAATTAACAACATTTATAGGTTTCTTTTCCTCCTCTGTCTGAGTGGGTATCTGCGTCTGCCCCTGCCTCTGCCATCTGTGTTTCCTCCCCCCTCTCCTTGATTTGTGTTTTTGTGTCCTAAAAAACTTTTTTGCTGTTCTCTGTAGGAGTTTTGTGTTTTATTTTCATCTCCACTCGAGATTTCTGTTTCAGAGCCACTAGAGGCACTATATGTGTAATCATAAACCTTTTTATCCTGATAGTCTTGCCAGTCTCTTTGATATTTCTTTTTCTTTCTAAATTTTATTGAATCTTGAATTTTACGTAGCTCAACTTTTGCTAGGCCCATAAGCCTCTCATATTCATCTTTTCCTTTCCAAGCATTTATCTCATTGTTCGCTAATGTTAGTTCTTTCTGAGTTTTCTCTAGTCTAAGTTTATTTTCCTCTATCATCAGATTCATCCAATCTGTGGAGCATTTTGAAGCATATTCATCCCATTTAAGTTGGAAATTTTCCAATAAAGGATTATCTAAATTTGCCCCCGGTCTCTTTCTTATCCTAAGTCCTCTTGGAATCATTTTCATTTCGACATATTTTTCTAAACTAGATATTTCCCATTTTAGTTTTTGTTCTTTAAACAATTTTTTCTTGTATTCTTTGAACGATTTATATATGCTTGGATTTTCAGAGGAAACTGAAGCAATACCCTCAGTGTTAGAGGGAACAGAAAAAGTATCATCTACATCATATTGCCACTCACTTTCATTCAATTCAGCCATTATTAATATTTATGTTGTTATTGAAGACTCTGCACAGCAGAACTACCCCAATTAGGGGTTATACTTCAAACTCAAATACTAAATATTCTAAAAAAATCCTTCAATTGCTACATTTATACTTAGTGTGCAAGGTACCATAAAGAAAGACTACTAAAATAGTCAGAAGTTAAATTTGTAATTTTGTGCCAGCACCACTAGTTTAGTAAATTTCACAGTTTAATATACTGAGATAAAATATCATGTGTCCTATATAGGACCACATTTCTCAGTATAGTGCACAGATAAGGGTATTTAATTAGTATACATATAAACAAGAGAACTCAGACCCTTATTTATCTAGCACCCAACTATTTCTGGAAAAATATATATGCTTATAAACAATGAAAGATTAAAGAATAAATAATACACATACTATTTGAAAGTGCGTTTTTAAAGATTTATATATTGATGTCTGCATAACAATAATACATAAGCAAGACCCCTAAATATGTAGAAAGTTCAAAGTCCACAACCCGGGTTGTTAGGTGGAAATTAATGAGCTAGTCCATTCATTGACCAATATTGGTATTTTTATGAATGCCTAATTGTTGGCACATTTGTAATCCCAATGATGGAAAACAACGTTAATGCAGGGACAGCACCATTAGTTATGTAACACTGACACTGTAGGTTTTTAAACTTGTATCTTCGTGCACCCAATGCAGATTATAACTGTATCATTAGTAGCAGAAAAAAGTGGCAATTTTTCAATACCACATTAGACTTGCTTTGACAGTTCTGTGTTGCGTGTGGGGATATTATAAGACAGGTACCTGCTTCCTTGGTTGTTCCGTCAGTGACGTGTCATGGTTTCATATCTACCTGCTCGTTGTTTCCAATTTTTCTTTTTTCAAACCGGTTTCGGGGATATCACCTTTCCTTTCAACTCCGTGCTTGCTTGGCTCTTTCTGTGCATCTGCACGCCTTGACTTGCACTGGAATATACTTTCGTTAGGAGGTCAGCTTTTTGGACGGTGCACCGCTGCTGCACCGCTCCAAACAAACAAACTTTGCAGCTACGCGCGTTTCACCCGGGGTCCATTCGGGCTTCTTCCGGCTGTGTGTAATTGGAGATTGCTCTCCATAGCCTTTAAACAGTATGCTCCGCCTTTGATTGGCTTTTTCAGGTACATAGTGTGTTTTAGCCGTACAGGTGAAATGTCAGACAATTATAAATGTTTATCTTGTTATGCTTTAACCTTTTTCTTAAAATCACACATTTTCTATATACAATATTATATCTGTTCATACTGTGCAGAGTCCACAACACCCATTTTGTATTAGATTTTCTTATTAACGGAATTACTTTAAATCTTATGGGCAGCTGGATTAAATACCTTAGTATTATGGTTCTGTATATATTGCTTCAGTCTCCTAAAAATGAGCCAAAATTTAGCTCTTCATTTAGGCCCTCTGGTTTTAGACTTTTTAGATTATAGATCCATTTGCTTTCTTTACACAGTAGAATTTTATCTAAATTTCCTCCTCTACCTTTCAAGTCTACTATTTCTAGGCCTCTAAATTTTAACTGTCTCTTGTCGCTATTGTGGCACTCTGCAAAGTGACGTGCTACACTGCTGGTTTTTGTGCATTTAAATGAAGAGCTAAATTTTGGCTCATTTTTAGGAGACTGAAGCAATATATACAGAACCATAATACTAAGGTATTCAATCCAGCTGCCCATAAGATTTAAAGTAATTCCGTTAATAAGAAAATCTAATACAAAATGGGTGTTGTGGACTCTGCACAGTATGAACAGATATAATATTGTATATAGAAAATGTGTGATTTTAAGAAAAAGGTTAAAGCATAACAAGATAAACATTTATAATTGTCTGACATTTCACCTGTACGGCTAAAACACACTATGTACCTGAAAAAGCCAATCAAAGGCGGAGCATACTGTTTAAAGGCTATGGAGAGCAATCTCCAATTACACACAGCCGGAAGAAGCCCGAATGGACCCCGGGTGAAACGCGCGTAGCTGCAAAGTTTGTTTGTTTGGAGCGGTGCAGCAGCGGTGCACCGTCCAAAAAGCTGACCTCCTAACGAAAGTATATTCCAGTGCAAGTCAAGGCGTGCAGATGCACAGAAAGAGCCAAGCAAGCACGGAGTTGAAAGGAAAGGTGATATCCCCGAAACCGGTTTGAAAAAAGAAAAATTGGAAACAACGAGCAGGTAGATATGAAACCATGACACGTCACTGACGGAACAACCAAGGAAGCAGGTACCTGTCTTATAATATCCCCACACGCAACACAGAACTGTCAAAGCAAGTCTAATGTGGTATTGAAAAATTGCCACTTTTTTCTGCTACTAATGATACAGTTATAATCTGCATTGGGTGCACGAAGATACAAGTTTAAAAACCTACAGTGTCAGTGTTACATAACTAATGGTGCTGTCCCTG
The DNA here is from genome assembly GCF_027579735.1 of Bombina bombina. Classification (NCBI taxonomy): domain Eukaryota; kingdom Metazoa; phylum Chordata; class Amphibia; order Anura; family Bombinatoridae; genus Bombina; species Bombina bombina. The sequence continues at coordinate 1,074,381,002 of NC_069503.1, read as the reverse complement.
CATTAACGTTGTTTTCCATCATTGGGATTACAAATGTGCCAACAATTAGGCATTCATAAAAATACCAATATTGGTCAATGAATGGACTAGCTCATTAATTTCCACCTAACAACCCGGGTTGTGGACTTTGAACTTTCTACATATTTAGGGGTCTTGCTTATGTATTATTGTTATGCAGACATCAATATATAAATCTTTAAAAACGCACTTTCAAATAGTATGTGTATTATTTATTCTTTAATCTTTCATTGTTTATAAGCATATATATTTTTCCAGAAATAGTTGGGTGCTAGATAAATAAGGGTCTGAGTTCTCTTGTTTATATGTATATATATATATATATATATATACATATATATATATATATATATTTTTTTTATTATTATTAATTTATTTATATTCCAATACACCATACAAATTCAGGAAAAAAAAGAAGGAACAGAAATAGTACATTTGTTTTCATGTACAATGAAAAAATAAAATAGACCATATTACATAATCTTTACAGAAACTAAATTAATCCACAATATTAGCATAGTTGTCATAGTCAATGGTTTGGCAGCAAAAAAGACAAAGCTTTACAAATACTAATCCGCAATGTTAATAAACAAAACAATGTTTGTCATTGTTTTGGAGGTTTTTCAAACACTTTTTCAAAAAAGAAGAGAGAGGAAAAAAAAATTAAATGGAAAAAGGGTGGGGGGGGCACACACATGATAGAACCTACTATCTCCTAATAAAAAGCGAGTTATATCATATTATGAACCCAACGTATTATCAGATATCCCAAGAGGGGATTATTGCACAGGGGCCTGAACAGGACAAATCCACTGCACTGGAAACTATCCCAATAGTGCAAGATCCTGGACATTTTTTAGAGTTTATTACAGAAGTTAACATCTGTTTTTGGATAGAGAGGGGATATGTTTTAATTACTGGGAGCCATTTAGTAAATAAGCCTGCTATTTTTTTTCTCTGAAGAGGATTTAATATTTATAATTTCAAAAGAAATTTGTTGTTAAAGGGCCCTGCGAAAAACTATAAATCCGGGTAATACTCGCACTTTCCAGTTCTTTAAAATCATTTGCCTGACTAATAGAATAATGGTAATGAGGGTTCTATAGTTTTTAGGTCTATTAACTTCTCCATCAGACGAAAAGAAAAAAAATGAAAATGTATTCAGGGGAGAGCGCAAATGTATCACAAAAAAATAGATTGTACCAGTATCTAATTTTTTGCCAAAGTTGGAAAACTTTCGGGCATGACCAGAAAAGGTAAACAATATCTGCCTCCTCTAATAAACATCTGGGAAAAAAGAAATGTGCAGTAGGGTATATTTTAGAGAGTTTGTAAGGAGAAAAGTAAACATTATTGACGTTTTATATGAGGATTCTTTCCAGGCTACAGAAATTTCAGACTTGGCAAGAAGGGAAAATCTCTGTTTAATACCGGACATATTTAGAGTTGGAAAGTGAGTAGATCAAAATGAAACTAGTTTGACCTTGTTTGGCCATCATATCATAAATTAATGAGATGGAGTGTTTACCTGAAGCATATTTCTGAATAGACAGGTTGATCTTGGACCATCGACTTAATCTTGCAATATCCCACTCTAGAGAGCTAATAAAATGCCTTAACATTTCCAATTTACTTCCATTATGAAATCTGTACCATTCTCTTGGTATCCTTTGTTGAAAGATCAGTAATGCACTAATGGGGCTAATTAAACTCATCAGGTGAGCCAATAACAAGAGGCATATATGTGCAGCCACCAATAAGCAACTAGCTCCCAGTAGTTCATTGCTGCTCCTGAGCATATCTAGATATGCTTTTCAACAAAATATACAGAGAGAAAAAAAGCATATTAGATAATATAAGTAAAATGGAAAGTTGTTTAAAATTGTGTGTTCTATCTGAATCATTAAAGTTTAAATTTGACTTTACTGTCCCTTTAATATTTCTTTAAAAATGAACACATATAGGCCTCTATGTACTAAAAGGCAAGCCGACAAGCTTCTCAACTTAAGTAGCTGTCCACTTATGTTCACTGCATACAGGCAGCGGATAAACAGAATCCGCTTCCCGTATGTATCATTACGCACTCAAGTGAGCGAGTAAAGCCCCTTCTCTTGCGCGATCAATCTTTTGAGAGAAAGGACTGTCAATCACCCTGAGCGAGCGAGTTTCTGTGATTTCCAAAGGGCTCCAGAGCAGCTTACACTGCTTAGTACATGGAGCCCCAAATCTCTAAGGGAAAATAAACTTGGCTTATGCAAATCCTGTTTCTTATATAAATATTTCTAAAACCTACTGATACTCTAAAACACTTCAACCTATTTAGAGGCCGGAACTGTTCTAAACACTATAAAGCTGTAGTTTTCTCTCATATGATGAGAAATGTACATTTCTTTCATGGAATTGGCAAGAGTCCATGAGCTAGTGACATATGGGATATACAATCCTACCAGGAGGGGCAAAGTTTCCCAAACCTCAAAATGCCTATAAATACACCCCTCACCACATCCACAATTCAGTTTTACAAACTTTGCCTCCTATGGAGGTGGTGAAGTAAGTTTGTGCTAAGATTTCTACGTTGATATGCGCTTCTCAGCATTTTTTGAAGCCGATTCCTCTCAGAGTACAGTGACTGTCAGAGGGATGTGAAGGGAGTATCACCTATTGAATGCAATGGTTTTCCTCACGGGGATCTATTTCATAGGTTCTCTGTTATCGGTCATAGAGATTCATCTCCTACCTCCCTTTTCAGATCGACAATATACTCTCATATTCCATTACCTCTACTGATAGCCGTTTCAGTACTGGTTTGGCTATCTGCTATATGTGGATGGGTGTCTTTTGGTAAGTATATTTTCATTACTTAAGACACTCTCAGCTATGGTTTGGCACTTTATGTATTTATATAAAGTTCTAAATATATCTATTGTACTTATATTTGCCATGATTCAGGTTTTCAGTATATTTCCTTTTTGCAGACTGTCAGTTTCATATCTGGGAAATGCTTTTATATGAAAATGTATTTCTTACCTGGGGTATAGTCTCTTTTTCAAATTGACTGTCTTTTAAATTGGCAGGCAGAATTAGGCTCACGAGGGCGCAAAATGACAAAATTTATTGCGTCATTCTTAGCGTGAGATTTTTTGGCGCGAAGTTACGTTCATTGACGCAAATTCATCATTTCCAGCGTCTTAGTTGACGCCGAGTCCTTCACAAGGTTGCGTCATCTATGACGCGAGTGTGACGTTTTTGGCGCCAAAAAATATTTTTCTGTTTGTTGTGCGTCATATTGGGCGCCTTTTTTTTTTCATTATTTAAGACCCTATTCTTATTTGCCTCTTGCCTTTTTCTATGTCAAAGGGCTATGCTGTTTGCATTTTTTCCCATTCCTGAAACTGCCATATAAGGATATTGATAATTTTGCTTTATATGTTGTTGTTTTTTTTCCTTACATTTGCAAGATGTCGCAATGTGATCCTGTCTCAGAATTCACTGTTGGATCCCAGCTGCCTGATAACAGTTCTACCAAAGCTAATTGCATTTATTGTAAACTTGTGGAGATTATACCTCCAGCTGTGGTTTGTAATAGTTGTCATGATAAACTTTTACATGCAGAAAATGTATCCATCAGTAGTAGTTCATTACCTGTTGCTGTTCCCTTAACAGCTAATGTACAAGATATACTTGTAAATTTAAAAGAATTTATTTCTGATTCTATTCAGAAGGCTTTGTCTGCAATCCCGCCTTCTAATAAACGTAAAAGGTCTTTTAAAACTTCTCATAGAGTTGATGAAATTTCAAATGACCGGCAACATACTGATTTATCCTTCTCTGATGAGGATCTATCTGATTCAGAAGATCCTGCCTCAGATATTGACACTGACAAATCCTCTTATTTATTTAAAATGGAGTATATTCGTTCTTTATTAAAAGAAGTGTTTATTACATTGGATATGGAGGAAACTAGTCCTCTTGATATTAAAACTAGTAAACGTTTAAATTCTGTTTATAAACCTCCTGTGGTTATTCCAGAGGATTTTCCAGTTCCTGATGCTATTTCTGATATGATTTCTAAAGAATGGAATAGGCCTGGTACTTCTTCTATTCCTTCTTCAAGGTTTAAAAAATTGTATCCTTTGCCAGCAGTTAGATTGAAGTTTTGGGAAAAGATCCCCAAAGTTGATGGGGCTATCTCCACTCTTGCTAAACGTACTACTATTCCTATGGAAGATAGTACTTTTTTTTAAAGATCCTTTAGATAGGAAACTTGAATCTTATCTAAGGAAGGCTTATTTATATTCAGGTCATCTTCTTAGGCCTGCAATTTCTTTGGCTGATGTTGCAGCTCCTTCAACTTTTTGGTTGGAAACTTTAGCGCAACAAGTAACAGATCATGATTTGTCTAGCATTGCTAAGTTGATTCAACATGCTAATAATTTCATTTGTGATGCCATTTTTGATATCATCAGAATTGATGTTAGATATATGTCTTTAGCTATTTTAGCTTTGTGGCTCAAATCTTGGTATGCTGATATGACTTCTAAATCCAGAATGCTTTCTCTTTCTTTCCAAGGTAATACATTATTTGGTTCTCAGTTGGATTCAATAATTTCAACTGTCACTGGGGGGAAGGGAGTTTTTTTTGCCTCAGGATAAAAAACCTAAAGGTAAATCTAAAGCTTCTAGCCGTTTTCGTTCCTTTCGACATAATAAGGAACAGAAATCTAATCCTTCCCCAAAGGAATCTGTTTCCAATTGGAAGCCTTCCTCAAATTGGAATAAATCCAAACCTTTTAAGAGATCAAAGCCAGCCCCAAGTCCACATGAAGGTGCGGCCCTCATTCCAGCTTAGCTGGTAGGGGGCAGATTCAAATTCTTCAAAGATGTTTGGATCAATTTGGTCCAAAATCATTGGATTCAGAGTATTGTCTCTCAGGGGTACAGAATAAGATTCAGAGTAAGACCACCTGTGAGAAGATTTTTTCTCTCACGCATTCCAGCGAACCCAGTAAAGGCTCAGGCTTTCCTGAAGTGTGTTTCAGAGCTGGAGTTATCAGGGGTAATCATGCCAGTTCCGTTTCAGGAACAGGGCCTGGGATTTTATTCAAATCTATTCATTGTCCCAAAGAAAGAAAATTCATTCAGACCAGTTTTGGATCTAAAGATTTTGAATCGATATGTAAGAGTACCAACTTTCAAGATGGTGACTATAAGGACTATTCTGCCTTTTGTTAAGCAAGGGCATTATATGTCCACAATAGACTTACATGATGCATATCTTCAGATTCCGATTCATCCGGATCACTATCAGTTCCTGAGATTCTCTTTTCTAGACAAGCATTACCAATTTGTTGCTCTTCCTTTTGGCCTAGCAACAGCTCCAAGAATCTTTTCAAAGGTTCTCAGTGCCCTACTCTCTGTAATCAGAGAGCAGGGTATTGCGGTGTTTCCTTATTTGGACGATATCTTGGTATTCGCTCAGTCTTTACGTTCTGCAGAATCTCACGTGAATTAACTAGTGTTGTTTATTCAAAGACATGGTTGGAGGATCAATTTACCAAAAAGTTCTTTGATTCCTCAGACAAAGGTAACCTTTTTAGGTTTCCAGATAGATTCAGTGTCCATGACTTTGTCTCTAACAGACAAGAGATATTTGAAATTGGTTGCAGCCTGTCGGAACCTTCAGTCTCAGTCATTCCCTTCAGTAGCTATGTGCATTGAAGATTTAGGTCTCATGACTGCAGCATTATACAAGGATATCCCAATTAATATCCTTAAATCCCAATGTTCGACTTTCTTTGACTTGGTGGTTAGATCACCATCGTATAATTTTAGGGGCCTCTTTCGTTTGTCCAACCTGGACTGTGATCACAACAGATGCAAGTATTTCAGGTTGGGGAGCTGTTTGGGGATCTCTGACAGCACAAGGGGTTTGGAAATCTCAAGAGGCGAGATTACCAATCAATATTTTGGAACTCCGTGCAATTCTCAGGGCTCTTCAGTTTTGGCCTCTGTTGAAGAGAGAACCATTCATTTGTTTTCAGACAGACAATATCACAACTGTGGCATATGTCAATCATCAGGGTGGGACTCACAGTCCTCAAGCTATGAAAGAAATATCTCAGATACTTGTTTGGACGGAATCCAGCTCCTGTCTAATTTCTGCAGTTCATATCCCAGGTATAGACAATTGGGAAGCGGATTATCTCAGTCGTCAGACTTTACATCCAAGAGAATGGTCTCTTCACCCAGATGTGTTTTCTCAAATTGTTCAGATGTGGGGGCTTCCAGAAATAGATCTGGTGGCTTCTCATCTAAACAAGAAACTTCCCAGGTACCTGTTCAGGTCCAGGGATCCTCAGGCTGGAGCAGTGGATGCGTTGACACTTCCTTGGTGTTATCAACCTGCTTATATTTTCCCGCCTCTAGTTCTTCTTCCAAGAGTGATCTCTAAAATCATCATGGAGCAATCGTTTGTGCTGCTGGTGGCTCCAGCATGACCTCACAGGTTTTGGTATGCGGATCTTGTTCGGATGTCCAGTTGCCAACGTTGGCCAATTCCATTAAGGCCAGACCTTCTATCTCAAGGTCCATTTTTCCTTCAGGATCTCAAATCATTAAATTTGAAGGTATGGAAATTGAACGCTTAGTGCTTAGTCATAGAGGTTTCTCTGACTCAGCGATTAATACTATGTTGCAGGCTAGTAAATCTGTTTCTAGAAAGATTTATTATCGAGTTTGGAAGACATATTTCATGGTGTTCTTGTCATAAATTTTCCTGGCATTCTTTTAGAATTCCTAGAATTTTACAGTTTCTTCAGGATGGTTTGGATAAAGGTTTGTCTGCAAGTTCCTTGAAAGGACAAATCTCTGTTCTTTCTGTTTTATTCCACAGGAAAATTGCTAAACTTCCTGATATTCATTGTTTTGTACAGGCTTTGGTTCATATCAAGCCTGTAATTAAATTAATCTCTCCAACATTGAAGTGTTAATTTGGTTTTGAAGGCTTTACAGGCTCCTCCATTTGAGCCTATGCATTCTTTGGACATTAAACTACTTTCCTGGAAAGTGTTGTTCCTTTTCGCCATCTCTTCTGCTAGAAGAGTTTCTGAATTATCCGCTCTCTCTTGTGAATCTCCTTTTCTGATTTTTCATCAGCATAAGGCAGTTTTGCGGACTTCATTTAAATTCTTACCTAAGGTTGTGAATTCTAACAAGATTAATAGATAAATTGTTGTCCCTTCTTTGTGTCCTAATCCTAAGAATTCTTTGGAGAGATCTTTACATTCTTTGGATGTGATGAGAGCTCTGAAATATTATGTTGAAGCCACTAAAGATTTCAGGAAGACTTCTAGTCTATTCGTTATCCTTTCTGGTTCCAGGAAAGGTCAGAAGGCTTCTGCCATTTCTTTGACATCGTGGTTAAAGCTTTTGATTCATCAAGCTTATTTGGAGTCGGGTAAAGCCCCGCCTCAGAGAATTACAGCTCATTCTACTAGATCAGTTTCCACTTCTTGGGCTTTTAAGAATGAAGCTACGGTTGATCAGATTTGCAAAGTAGCATCTTGGCCTTCTTTGCATACATTTACTAAATTCTACCATTTTGATGTGTTTGCTTCTTCGGAAGCAGTTTTTGGTAGGAAAGTTCTTCGGGCAGCTGTTTCAGTTTGATTCTTCTGCTTATAATTTAAGTTTTTATTTTTATTTTTTGAGAAAAAAACTTATATTTGGCTTGTGGATTTATTTTTTTCAGCGGAATTGCTGTTTTTATTTTGTCTCTCCCTCTCTAGTGACTCTTACGTGGAGTTCCACATCTTGGGTATTGCTATCCCATACGTCACTAGCTCATGGACTCTTGCCAATTACATGAAAGAAAACATAATTTATGTAAGAACTTACCTGATAAATTCATTTCTTTCATATTGGCATTTGGCAAGAGTCCATGAGGCCCACCCTTTTTTATGGTGGTTATGATTTTTTTTGTATAAAGCACAATTATTTCCAAATTCCTTTGTTGATGCTTTCTACTCCTTTCTTTATCACCCCACTTCTTGGCTATTCTTTAAACTGAATTGTGGGTGTGGTGAGAGGTGTATTTATAGGCATTTTGAGGTTTGGGAAACTTTGCCCCTCCTGGTAGGATTGTATATCCCATACGTCACTAGCTCATGGACTTGCCAATATGAAATAAATTAATTTATCAGATAAATTCTTACATAAATTATGTTTTTCACTTACACTTGGAATATTTCTGCTTATTACGAAAGGCTATATTTACCATGGTGTTGTGATTCCAGTTAGTAAGGCAGATCTTGCGAATACTGATCTCAGCATATGAATTCTACTTCCTCAAACATCTGGTTCCACATTTTAAGTGATTTCATTACTCTTTCTACCAGTAATAACAGTAAGTACCAATCAAAAGATATATAGCATGAACCCTATTGTTTATGGCTACAAAAACATGTTTAATTATTATAAAGTCAAATGAACTAATTAACTAAATTAAAATGTCAAGTGTATGTAAAGTTGTTAGTTTTTCTTTTTAATAATGTCTGAAATACGATATATATATATATATATATATATATATATATATATATATATATATATATATATATATATATATATATATATATATATATTTATTGTGACCTTCCTTTTGGAATTATCTTGTTCTGATTTGGTGGAAATTGTTTTGTTTATTGTATGTTTGTGATGATAATTTTCATTAAAATAATAAAATATTAAATTAAATTAAAATGCAATGAATAGAAACATGATCATATGATTTGTGCTGAAAAGCAGTAAAGTTTTAAATAATAACTAGCAGGAAGTGGATGTATGTGATCCAGATCTGTAGAAACAAGTAGGTTTATTTAGCACAAAAAAAATACATTTTCTACAAAAAAATAAGAATAAACTGTGATCTAAAAGACACTGCAGCAAGCTTTAGGCAATATGAAAAGTTTGTTAATGGTAATAGATGAGCCATTTTCAACATCTACACACTCACAGTCAGCCATTTTCTTTGTTTATGGAAAACACTTTTTAGTTATCATTTTGGTAAAACATATTATACTATACTATACTTAAAGGGACAGTTAAGTCATAATTAGCCATTTATGATTTAGACAGAGCATACAATTTTAAACAACTTTCCAATTTACTTCTATTATTTGATTTGCTTTATTCTCTTGTTATCATTTGCTGAAAGGTTGATCTTGGAAAGTTTAGGAGCAGCAAATAACCTATGTTTTAGTTGCTGATTGGTGGCTGCATATATATATATATATATATATATATATATATATACCAATTGTATTGGCTCACCCATGTGTTCAGTTAGAAACCAGTAGTGCATTGCTGCTCCTTCAACAAATGATACCAAGAGAATGAAGCACATTTGATAATAGATGTAAACTGGAAAGTTATTTAAATTTGTATGTTCTACCTAAATCATGAAAGAAGCATTTTGGGCTTCAGGTCCCTTTAACACGTGCTGGTGGTTTGCATTTATGGGGATGTTCTTCATTTTTTGACTACCACAGCTAAAAGGATGTGATAAACCCCCCAAACAACACTTTTCAATTTATTGTCAAATACCCTAAAACGTTTTTAAATGTAACACTGGTATGACATTATTTTGATGACCTTAGGATACAACAGTTTACCTATGTGATTAACTTGTGTCTAAACCTCTGCAGACTGCCCTCTTATTTCAGTTCTTTTGACAGACTTGCATTTTAGCAAATTAGTGCTGACTCATAAATAATTCCACAGGAGTGAGCCCAATGTTATCTATATGTCAAACATGAACTAGCAGAGTCTAACTGTGAAAAAATGATACGCTACATTGTATCATGTCCGCTCGCACTATGATAAATATACCCCATGGGCTTCTTAATACTGGAGATATTTCCCTTTAGATAATTGGGCCCTTAGTAAATGATTCTGAGTCTATATAGCCCTAAAGTACTTTTTACTGGAATGTACCTTTAGATAAGCCTATACTTTTTTTTACTTGAGGGGGATATCATAAGATGATGTTTCTGTGAATTTATAAGTTTTTTTACAGAGATTTCCAAATAAAGACACATTTACATATTTTATTCAGTTTGATTAATTTATGGTTTTCAAAAACAGTGTTTAAAGGGACACTAAACACTAAATACATATCACACGCCTCCCTCTAACTGAAGGTAACTGAAATAGAGTTGCTGCTCATGTGCAAGCACATCAGCCAGGGAGTGTTGGTAAAGCTAGATTTCAATATGGCTGCTCTATTGACTAGAGGGAGGCCTTTAATAACCTCAATACTATGATAATACATGTATTTAGTGTTTAATGTCCCTTTAATTTACTGTTGAAACACATATCCCACTTAAAAGGGCAGCTAATGGTTGAAATACTCTTATAGTTCATGACATTACAGGTTAATTACTTTTTTAAGGGTCAATCACCCACCAACATGTTTAGATATCTTCAGCTAATCGATGATGTGAGATAAACAAACATATAAATATAACTGACTTTAAACATCCTAGTTCTAATATCTTATCTTACCTAACAAATAACACAGAGCGAAACATGTCTTAAATAAATTAGTTTAGGATACATTATACTGATGATTCAATTTTGTGTAGTTTTTAAGCCCTTACAGCATAATATTATATCAATATCAGCATCATAATGCAAGAGGCACATAATTTTTTATGTCAGTGACTATATCAAATATTTATAATCCCTCAAAGTAATCTTAAATCAAAGGGACATTCAAGTCTGAATTAATTTACAAGTCCGAGAGTGCATGCATTTTTCTTTTAAAAGAAATTCTAATTTACTTTCATTATCAAATTGTGCACAGTCTTTTTATATGCACACTTTTTGAGGCTCCAGTATGTGATTGGCTGATGGCTGTCACATGATACAGTGAAATGAAAGGAAACTTGTCAGAAAACATATACTGCTCAAATAAAATCTAAAGTATGTCATTAGTGACATTATTATTATTATTATTATTGTTGTCAATCATAAACATAGGTGCAATATACAAAGGTAATATACAAATGGTTACAATATTTCAAATAAATAACTGGTTAAAAAACAGATTTAACAAAGATTTCCACAAACATTTTATTATTATTATTATTATTATTCTTTATTTATAAAGCGCCAACAGATTCTGCAGCACTGTCCATGGGTAACAAAGATAAAAGTACAGTACAATATGAGACACTAGACAAAATTTAACAAACAAATACAGGGGGGAATTGGGGGCCCTGTTCCAGTGGGAACTTACAATCTAGATGGGTAAGAGGGGGAGAAATAGGAGGTGGTGACTGCAAAGGTGGGAATGATGTAAGTGTGGAGTTAGATGAGGGCAACTACTAGGCAAGAGGAATTCATTAGTTACTGATTTGGCGATAGGCTTCCCTGAACAAGAAGGTATTTAGGGAGCATTTAAAGGAGGAGAGGTTGGGGAAGTGCGTTCCAGAGGGTTGGTGCCGCACAAGAGAAGTCCTGTAGTCTAGCATGGGAGAGGTGATGGTAGAAGATGCAAGGAGTAGATCATTGTTGGATCTTATGGGGCGGGCTTGAGTATATTTGTTGATGAGTGAGTACAGGTGGGGGGGCTGCATTGGTAAGGGCTTTGTATGTCAGAGTGAGAATTTTGAATTTGATTCTGCTGTGAATGGGGAGCCAGTGAAGGGACTCACAGAGGGGTGCAGAAGATACAGAGTGTCAGGAGAGGTGGATTAGTCATTTATGATGGATTGAAGGGCGGAGAGGAAGGCCAGTTAGTAGGTTATTACAATAGTCAAGCCGGGAAATTACTAGGGAATGGATTAGCTGTTTAGTAGTTTCAGCACTCAGAAAAGGACGAATTTTGGAGATATTGTGTAGGTGGTTGCAATGTGATAGGATGAAGAGAGCGATTGGATGTGCGATATGAAGGACAGATTGGAGTCAAGTGTAACTCCTAGGCAGTGGACTTGGGGTGATGGGGAGATAGTAGTGTCGCCAACAGTGATAGTAAAGTTAGAAACTGGAGTAGAATTAGATTGTGGGATTAGAAGAAGCTCAGTCTTGGACATGTTGATTTTTAGGTGGTCAGAGGCCAGATAAGCAGTCGCGGATGTGGGAAAGGACAGAAGGAGAGAGTGCAGGGGTGGATAGGTAGATCTGAGTATCATCAGCATAGAGATGATAGTTGAAGCCATAGCTACTGATAAGTTAACCCAGTGAGGAAGTATAGATAGAGAAGAGTAGAGGGCCGTAGAACAGAGCCTTGAGGTACTCCAACAGACAGAGGCAATGAAGAGGAGTCACCACCAGAAAATGAGACAGAAAAGGACCTATTAGAGATATAACAGTGGATCCAGGAGAGGGCAATGTCACAGAGCCCAAGGGAACTGAGAGTCTGTAGGAGGAGGAGATGGTCAACAGTGTCAAAGGCAGAAGACAGGTCAAGTAAGATAAGTATAGAGTAGTGGCCATAGTTTTTAGCAGGAAGAAGATCGTTGGTAACCTTGGTGAGGGCAGTCTCAGTTGAGTGTGTGGGACGGAAGCCACATTGCAGGGGGTCAAGTAATTAGTTGGAGGACAGGAAGTGGGTTAGACAATCGAAAACTAGTTTTTCAAGGACTTTTGAAGCTAGCGGAAGCAGTGAAATGGGATGGTAGTTTGCAGGAGAAATGGGATTGAGGGAGGGTTTTTTGAGGATGGGGGTGACCTTTGCATGTTTGAAGGAAGATGGAAATGAACCAGTAGTAAGAGATCGGTTGAATATGTGAGTAAGAGCTGGAGTGAGGAAAGAAGACAGAGAATGTATTAGATGTGAAGGAATAGGGTCAAGTGGGCAGGTAGTGAGATGTGAGGAAGACATTAGGGAACTCACTTAATTCTCAGTAGTTGGGGGGAAGGTACTGAGAGTGGTGTAGGGGGTGACCGGGGGTGGAGACAGAGTCTTGTGTTGGGATTTTACTTTGAATGGTAAGTGGTTTGTTGAAAAAGTAGTCTGCCAAGTCTTGAGCACTAAAGGGGGTGGTGAAGGTAGATAGAGGAGAGTGTTGAAAATGGAGAAGAGATGTTTAGGGTTTGAAGAGTGAGAAGTTATAAGAGAAGAGAAGTAGTTTTGCTTGGCTTAGTGAAGGGTAGAGGAGTAAGAATAAAGAAGGAACTTATAGTAGAGAAATCAGGTTCAGAGCGGGATTTCCTCCAGGCACGTTTAGCAGCACGGGAGCATTTTTGTAGGTAGCGTGTTTGCTTAGAGTGTCAGGGCTGTATCTGACATGGTGTTTTGCGTGTTTGTGGAGGAGCAAGGGTGTCGAGTGCAAAGGAGAGAGTATTGATATAGTGGGTTGTAGCAAGGTCAGGGCAGGATACCGTTGACGTGTGGGGAAAGCGTTTTTGAATAAGGTTGGAAAGCTGGAGATGATCCACAGTGTGCAGATTTATACAGGTGCGGGGGCGAGGGGGAGAAATAGATTTTGCATGTAAATTAAGATTATAGGTGAGCAGATGGTGGTCTGAGATGGGAAATGGACAACAGGTGACATCAGAAAGGGAGCAGAGGTAGGAGAATACCAGATCAATAGAGTGTCTGTCTTGGTGAGTAGGGAATAGGGGTGATTGTGAGTGACCAAAGGAGTTTGTGAGTGAGAGAAGTTTAGAGGCAGCAGGGGCAGATGGGTTATCAATGGGGATGTTGAAGTCCCCTATCATTAGAGCAGGTGTCTTTGTAGAGAGAAAGTGAGAAAGCCAGGCAGCAAAGTTGTCAAGGAATTGGGAGGTTGGTCCAGGGGTGCAATAGACAACTGCCACTCTGAATGAGAGGGGGGAGAACATGCGGATGCAGTGGACTTCAAAGGAGGAGAAAGAGAGAGAAGGACGAGGATGCAGGTGCTGATAGGAGCAGGTGGGGGAGAGTAAGATTCTAACACCTGGCCTAGGTGTGTGGCTAAAATGGAGACCTCCGTGCATGAGAGCAGCAATGGAAGCAGTGTCAGAAGAAGATAGCCAGGTTTCAGTAATTACTAGAAGATTGAAAGAGTTAGAACATTTACATAGTGTCATAAATATGAGGAAGTGTGCAGCATTTTCTCTTGAGAGTTGCTGTTTTTTAATCAATAAATGTGTAAGTGGGAGAGGATGTGTGTGTAAGTGTGCATTTCCCATAAACTGCCTATATATAGCACTACAGGTTCTGTCACTTCTGGATTTTATTTTTAGAGCAAGTAGAGAGAGAATGTGGAATTCAAATTTGAATGTTTATACCTGCCATTTTACATGCTGGCCTATACCTGCCATTTTACCTACTGGTCTATGCCTGCCATTTTACCTGCTGGTCTATACCTGCCATTTTACCTGCTGGTTTATACCTTGCATTTTACCTGCTAGTCTATACCTGACATTTTACCTGTTAGTCTATACCTGCCATTTTACCTGATGATCTGTACCTGTCCTTTTACCTGCTGGCCTATACCTGCCATTTTACCTGCTGGCCTATACCTGCCATTTTACCTACTGGCCTACACCTGCCATTTTACCTGCTGGCATATACCTGCCATTTTACCTACTAGCCTACACCTGCCATTTTACCTGCTGGCCTATACTTGCCATTTTACCTGCTGGTGTGTACCTGCTATTTTACCCGCTGGTTTATAAGTGCCATATTACCTGCTGGTCTATAAGTGCCATTTTACCTGCTGGTCTATACCTGCCACTTTACCTGCTGGCCTATACTTGACATTTTACCTACTGGCCTACACCTGCCATTTTACCTACTGGCCTACACCTGCCATTTTACCTGCTGGCCTATACCTGCCATTTTACCTACTAGCCTACACCTGCCATTTTACCTGCTGGCCTACACCTGCCATTTTACCTGCTGGCCTATACCTGCCATTTTACCTACTGGCCTACACCTGCCATTTTACCTTCTGGTCTATACCTGCCATTTTACCTGCTGGCCTATACCTGTCATTTTACCTGCTCGTCTATACTTGACATTTTACCTGCTCGCCTATACCTGCCATTTTACCTACTGGCCTACACCTGCCATTTTACCTGCTGGTCTATACCTGCCATTTTACCTGCTGGTTTATACCTTGCATTTTACCTGATAGTCTATACATGCCATTTTACCTGATGGTCTGTACCTGTCCTTTTACCTGCTGGCCTATACCTGCCTTTTACCTGCTGGTCAATACCTGCGATTTTACCTGCTGGTGTGTACCTGCTATTTTACCCGCTGGTCTATAAGTGCCTTTTTTCCTGCTGGTCTATACCTGCTATTTTACCTGCTGGTCTATACCTGCCACTTTACCTGCTGGTCTATACTTGCCATTTTACCTGCTGGTCTATACTTGCCATTTTACTTGCTGGCCTATACCTGTCATTTTACCTGCTCGTCTATACTTGACATTTTACCTGCTCGCCTATACCTGCCATTTTACCTGCTCGCCTATACCTGCCATTTTACCTGCTGGTCTATACCTGCATTTTTACCTGCTGGCCTATACCTGCCATTTTACCTGCTGGTCTATACCTGCCATTTTACCTGCTGGTCTTTACCTGCCATTTTACCTGCTGGTCTATACCTGCCATTTTACCTGTTGGTCGATTCTTGCCATTTGACCTGCTGGCCTATAGTAAAGGGGCTTTAAAGGGACAGCTCACTGTAAAATTGTTTTCCCCTGAATGTGTTTTCCATAACTTGTTATACCAACTGCAGCGTATAAAATGTTTGAGAAATTGCTCATTTATGCTTCTTTTTGCAAAACAATAGCTGGATTTTCTATTTGAAACCACAGCCCATCAAAATAGGCTTGGCTTGCTGACGGATCAGATCTAGTTATCTTATCACTCAAATGCTTCCCTTTCTTATCTATTTCTCTGTACAATACATAGAAAGAACAATTGAAGATTAACATTTTAAAGCTTTATCTCCTCCACCTACCACTGTGAGTGTAATTTATTTTGCTGTCTGAGTTTACATAATTTCTCAATAGCTTATACCTAGGTAAAGAAACTTCCAGTATAGGTAGGGATATTAAAGGATAAATCAGCAATTTTAATGCCAATATAAAGGCTAAGCAGGTATTTGTAAATAATTTAATACATTCCAGCAGGTAAAATTGATCATTTTGAACAAAATAAAGGAGAGAAAGTTTTTGGGTAAACTGTCCCTTTAAGCAGCCTGTCCCTTTAAGCAGGATGCTAGTGCCAGGACTTTCAAGGGAGCGTGCATCTTGCATGCACAGGCACAATTATGTGATTTCTTTCCTTAGTTTAAGAAAGTTTACTATGAAATCTCATAAGATCACAGTAAAGCAAAGTATGATATCAGCACTGATGAATCTGATTGGCTGTTGTTGTTTTTCCAACATGCAGCGGACAGAAGCTACAGCATTTATGTTCACATAGCACTTACTATTGCAAGCTTAAGAAATTTTGAGGTAAAATATTTTCATTTTTTGCGTAGAGATATTTAGTTGATATTTTCTTGTCATCTTTTTACAGTTACACTGAATCACTTTCAAGATATTTTGCATATGGGTATTATGTCCCTTTTAAATAAGAATTTTACTATGTAATTTAAATTTTCACTTTGCTTTATATATTTCATGCAAATTTTAATACATTCTATTAATACTATTTTTAATGAGTACTTTTTTTTAATTTTTACTTTGTGCTTTCAATACACTTTTTATTGAGCACTATAATGTATGTGTTTCTCATTAGCATAGAGCAGTGTTTCCCAACCGCGGTCCTCAAGTACCCCCAACAGTCCTGGTTTTCATTATAGCTGAACTAGAGCACAGGTGAAATAATCAGCTGATGGATGAGAGCAGGTTAGTAACCATGGTTACTGATCAGCTGATGACTTCACCTGTGCACTGGTTCAGCTATAATGAAAACCAGGCCTGTCGGGGGTACTTGAGGACCGCGGTTGGGATACACTGGCATAGAGTAATACAGAGAATGTCCCTTAGCGAACACAGAGCTCTCAATATAAAAAGTGCTTTTGGAGAAAACCCTCGTAGTACTGACGGATCCGTGCTGAAATTTCCACCTAGGGGGAAGTGATCCAAAAACTTTAGAGAATCATGCTCTTGTAGCGTAAATGAAGCATTATAAATAATCGTATATTTATGGAATGCACTGACCAGCCATAAAAATCATCTGTTTCCAAAAATGTTAGTTGAGATGCAATTTATTACTCTATATGCAGAAAATATCTTAAAGGGACTTGAATTTTTTTTAAATTTCATTATTCAGACAGAGCATACCATTTTAAACAACTTTCCAATTTACTTCTTATATCAAATTTGCTTCAGCCTCTTGTTATCCTTTGTTGAAGGAGCAGCAATGCACTGCTGGATTGCTGAATATGTTGCTTAAGCCAATGTCAAGAGGCATATATGTGCAGCCACCAATCAGCAGCTAGCTCCCAGTAGCGATTGATATGTATACAGGCATACCTCATTTTATTGAGCTTCACTTTATTGCGCTTCGCAGATATTGCTCTTTTTACAAATTGAAGGTTTATGGCAATTCTGTGTCGAGCAAGTCTATTGTAGCCATTTTTCCAACATATATCCACAAACAAACACATAATTACAGATGAATTCACATATATATACACACACCTATATATAAATATCACCAGCAAGAAGATTATGACTCCGCTTCCTCACTACCCTAAAGATGCGCATGCGTATTTTGATAGTCCCAACCTAACTTGGTGCTACATGCACGAGTGTTAGCTAGAAAGAAAACACCACTATAAGGTAGGTGGAGAAGGGATTGGGCGGAGTTTTCTGCCATTTTTAACAAATAAAATATAACTTTTAATTTTAAATAATTTTAGTTTTGTTGCTGGCTCGTTAGGGTTGAAGGGGTGTGTTATGAAAATTGGCAACGGATCTAAGGTATGGGCGAATATTGGTATAGGTGTAGACTGTCCCTTTAAGTTATTTACATTGGGTTATTTTTAGGCATAATGCTATTGCACACTTAATACACTACAGTATAGTGTACATATAACTTTAATATACACTAGGAAACAAATAAATAAGTGTGACTCACTTTATTGCTATATTCATTTTATTGTGGTGGTCTGGAATCAAACCGGCAATATCTTTGAGGTACGCCTGTATATAGATAGATAGATAGATAGATAGATAGATAGATAGACAGAAAGATAAATAGCTAATAAGATAGATAGATAAATAGATGATAGATACATAGATTTATAGATAGATAGATTATAGATAGAAAGATAGGTAGATAGATATAGATGGATAGATAGATAGATAGATAGATAGATAGATAGATAGATAGATAGATAGATAGATAGATAGATAGATAGATAGATAGATGATAGATAGAAATGTAGGCAATCTGATGCTGGCACAATTCATATATTACAATGGTGCCAACATGATTTATTTTAGCCAAAACAAGTAACTACACTTACTTCACTCCAAGAGTTGTCTGTTTTTTATTAAAATTACCATTTAATAGCTTTTAAATTCAGTTATCACAATAAATGTATGCATCAGATCATTGGATCACAGTGTGCATCATCCTATGTTTTAATGGACATCTGTACCTAGAAATGGAAAATAAAGCCAGTCCTAAGTGAGCTTTTACATAGCTTTATCCTTGACTTGCCTTCCTATAGTACAATTTACATGTTTATTTTAGCACAGACACAGAGATAAAGATGGGTAGTTAGACAAGACACACAATGATCCTTGTTTTCATTCCATCACTACCTTCCAACAAATGGCTCTAAAGGGAATTGGTTTTGAACTGGTCCTAGGAAATGATAAAGACTCCCTGGGGAAAGGGAGTAAATGCTTTTTCAAGGCACTACTTCAGTGGCTTTTAAGAGCAGCATATTACCCTGAGGGGCAAGCACTCAGCCATTTAATGAATCATTACATAAAAGCAGCAGGACCAGTTTGAATGATTTGTAAAGACAATCAACTATGTGACAACTGATTAAACAGAATCGCACTTCAGTAAAAAACAACACTCACTATTATTTCTCACAATAGCAATCAAATCATTAATTACTTTAAATGATTGTTTAAAATAGACTGCCTTCATAAGGTGACCATAGTACCATAATGGGGAATAACGAATACCCATTAAAGACATGGGGCTATGTTAGATAACAGTGATACAAAAGCAATTGTGGAGGGGTTGTTCCATAAAAGCTTACACTTAAAAGGGACAGTCTAGTAAAAATTAAACTTTCATGATTCAGATAGGGCATACAATTTTAAACAACTTTCCAATTTACCTTTATCATCAAATTTGCTTTCTTGTCTTGGTATTCTTTGTTGAAAGCTAAACCTAGGTAGGCTCATATGGTACTTTCTAAGACTTTCAAGGCTGTTTCTTATCTTAGTGAATTTTACAGTTTTCTTGTTCATGTCTGCCATACAGATAACATTAGCACTGATTGGCTAAAATACAAGTCTGTCAAAAGAACTGAAATAAGGGGGCAGTCTGCAGAGGCTTAGATACAAGGTTATCACAGAGGTAAAAAAGTATATTAATATAACTGTGTTGGTTATGCAAAACTGAAGAATGGGTAATAGAGGGATTATCTATCTTTTTAAGCAATACAAATTCTGGAGTAGACTGTCCCTTTAAGACCATGGTTCTTGGCTATGGGCATCTGCAGAATCTGGCAAATAATAATATCATTGACAATACCTGTATATGTAACAGGAGATAGCTCATTGTACATTGTATGAGCTCTGCATTGTTTAAAAAATGACGGCTCATCTGCACCAAAAGAGTAACTCAAGTGGATGGTAATGCTTAGATATAAGGAGTAAAATGTCAGGGGACATTTGCCCCGTTACTTCTCCAAACACCCATGGTTCCTGGGAATTTTTTATGAGGGACACCCTTTCATACTTTGGACATTCAAGCATCATTGCTAATTTAGTTTTGTTTTATTTTTAATTGATGTTTGTATTTGACATACCAATGACTTTGTAAAATTAAATAAAAATAAAAACACTGTGAATTAATAAGCATATATAGATTTTAGACTGTCTGCTAAAGATGCCAAGGCGTTCCTCAGTTCTCTACAGATTCACTAATGTCTATGCTATTCTAGCTAATGAATTCAGTAAATCAAATTTATCTCTACATTCTTTTGTGAATCAACAGCTTGGAATAAAATAATTTCGAAATTTGTGAGGCTAGAGAGAGTAGGAAGGATTTTCAAGTTCAAGACCAATATTTTTTCTTATGCTGGAAAGTCCAAATCTGGTCCTCAGGGGCTGCAAACAAGCTACACTTTTAGAACTTCTCTGACTTAACAGTTAAATCATTAAGCATAATTTACTAGTTTGAAGAAGCCACATGTAAAGAAATAATGGAACAGGCTTGCTTAAAGGGACATTATACACTCATTTTTTCTTTGCATAAATGTTTTGTAGATAATCTATTTATATAGCCCATAAAGTTTTTTTTTTAAATTAATGTATAGTTTTGCTTATTTTTAAATAACATTGCTCTGATTTTCAGACTCCTAACCAAGCCCCAAAGTTTTATGTGAATACGCTCGACTACCTACTCCAGCTTGCTCCTGTTTGTGTAAAGGGTCTTTTCATATCAAAAGAAGGGGGAGGGGGGGGAGTGTCTTATTTGCCACTTGCAGTGGGCTTTCCAGCTACCTTTTCAACAGAGCCAAACTGACAGCTTTTAAGTAAGTTTTTAAACAGTTTTATACTGGATTTTTATATCAGTATCTGTGCATCTTATTCTTTATAGTAGTGTCTATTACATGCAATTATATGAAAATGAGTGTATGCTGTCCCTTTAAATTCCTGAAGGTTGGAGTATGGAAATCCCTGTTCTAATATTGGGATCTCCTCTCCATTAGGACCATTATCAAAGATCACTGACAAAGCTAATGATAGAACATTGTGACTGGGTGGGGAGTCTTTTACTTTATTATTTGTGCTTTTTATTCCTATTTTTGAAGTGTTATCTATTATAGACGGTTTTAAACAAATGTACTTCATTGAAAAAGCAAAAAAAAAACAATAGGGCAAACACCAAAACTTTATCCAAATCACATTTTGCTTAAATTTGGGGCACCCAAACTACAATCTCATCTGGCCCTCTCATTTTTTAATTTATTTTCAGCCCTTACCACCACTGGGCAGAAAACCAACATCACTACTTTCTTATTGAAAGGCAGTTTCATTTTTCTCATGGGGTAATTGTTGTACATGTGAATTTGCACCAGGTTTTGCCAATCTGTTTTTTTACTGTAAAATTAGTTATTTGTAACTAATTTCCTGTGAAAGGCCTAGGTTACAAGTAGAGTGCTATTGATTGCGCAGAGTGCGCTATAAATATAACTGGACCACTCTAAGATTAGCGCATCATCTGGTATTACATGCCCAATGTAAGTCATGTGTTGGGCTCAAGCACAACTACATAAGAGCGCTAAAAAAGTAAAATGTTAGGGCTACAATAAAAGTATAACAAACCACATGTAAATCATATTAAAATAAAGAGTTAAACGCACACATAAAATACATGTTTATTATTTAAATACATTTATAAAATGTGTTTTAAAGGGATATAGTATATGTCAAGGTGTTTGACAGGGAAGGGCTCCAAGGTATATATATACACACACACATATATATTTAATTGGGACATCACATAGCTGATCTGCCCTCTCAGGAACTACTCCTTTTCTTTTTGGGACATTTGATAAAGATGCCAGTTAGGCATCGCAACGTCATGTTCACCCCTGGATTTTAACCATTTGTATGATTAAAAGTTAAATTTTACTTTTTAAGTCCAGTGAGTGCTGTCTTTTTTTTTGGAACAGTGGATATCTATTTTGACATTGCACCCTGGCAGCTATCCTAACATTTATATGGTGTGCAGTTCTATGTGGGACATTTGAGAGAGATATATATATATATATATATATATATATATATATATATATATATATATATATATATATATATATATATACACACATTTTAAATATATGTATATATGCATATAATTATATTTAAAAATAAAAAATATAATTTTATTGTAAGTAAGAACAATGCTATTTAAAGTTTTTCTTAAAGGGACAGTGTACTGTAAAATAGTTTTTCCCTTAATGTGTTTACAATTGCTTTTTTTACCAACTGCAGAGTAAAACGTGTATGAAAATGAGCTTTTTAAGGTTTATTTCTGTATATTAGAGCTCTGATTTTGTGTTTTGAAGCCACAGCCTAATAAAATAGGTTGAGCTTGTAGGTATAATCAGATCTCATTATTGTATCACATTGTGCACATATACCTGCTTCTTTATCTTATATCTGTCCTTAAAACAATCACCAATACTTTGAGAGAACAATGGAAAATCAACATTTTATTACCTTATCTCTGCTTTATCACACTGGGAGTGTAATTTCTTCTGCTGGCTGTGTTTACAAAGCTTATCTATAGCTGGTACGCGCGGCCACAAACTTTCAGAATAGGTGGGGATACCACATGCTAAATTAACAATTTCAAATGCCAATATAAGGGTAAAGGAGCTACTTGTAAACAATTTAATACACTCCAGCAGGTAAAGTGGATCATTGGGAACAAATTAAAGGGGAGAAAAATTTTGAGTAAACTGTCCCTTTAACTCACCTTCAGATTAAAGGGACCCTAACATTTTCTTTCATTATTCAGATAGAGAATACAAATTTATACAACATTACAATTTACTTCTATTATTTATTTTTCTTCATTATTTAGATATTCTTAGATGAAGAAAAAGCAATGCATATGGGTGAGCCAATCACACAAGTCTTCTATGTGCAGGAACCAATCAGCAGCTACTGAGACTATCTAGATATGCTTTTCAGCAAAGAAAATCAAGAGAATAAAACAAATTAGATAATAGAAGTAAACTAGAAAGTTGATTCAAATTGCATGCTCTTTCTAAATCATGAAAGAAAAAATAAGGATTTCATGTCCCTTTAAGTGTTCTTGGCCTAGCGCAGCTTTAGTTAGCGTGCGAACAAAAGCCAGAACAGGATGTTGCCTATGGGGAGAGAGAATTAGCAAGACCGCATTATCTGAGCTCCAGAAGTTAGCTCACCTGAGGATTTTGCTTAAGTGATAACTTTTTTAAACATAAGAGCGCTATTGATTTAACTTGACCGGTGTTAGCGCTCAATAGTGCTAAAAAAAATTCGCTCCACATCTAGCCCACATTTTTACTAAAATTTTTATTTTCATTTTATTTTATTTTGAGGTATTTGAAATCATTTTTAAATACCAGCAATGTTTCAACCGTATACACTAATTTAAAAAAATATCCTTGGTAAAAAAATATCCTTGGTATATTCAGATAATGTAGCTGTTAGGTATGTTCAGTATATAGATAATTACACCAGTATTTTGCCTATCTAACACACTTTTATTGAGGTTTTATTGTCTGTATGAATGCAAAATATATTAAAGGGACAGTCAAGTCCAAAAAAAACTTTCATGATTCAGATAGGGCATGTAATTTTAAACAACTTTCCATTTTACTTTTATCACCAATTTTGCTTTGTTCTCTTGGTATTCTTAGTTGAAAGCTAAACCTAGTAGGTTCATATGCTAATTTCTTAGACCTTGAAGGCCGCCTCTAATCTAAATGCATTTTGATAGTTTTTCACCACTAGAGGGCATTAGTTCATGTGTTTCATATAGATAACATTGAGCTCATGCTCGTGAATTTACCATGGAGACAGCTCTGATTGGCTAAAATGCAAGTCTGTCAAAAGAACTGAGATAAGGGGGCAGTCTGCTGAGGCTTAGATACAAGGTAATTACAGAGGTAAAATGTGTATAACTATAACTGTGTTGGTTATGCAAAACTGGGGAACTGGTAACTAAGGAATTATCTATCTTTTAAAACAATAAAAACTCTGGTGTTTACTGTCCCTTTAAGTCCTGATAGTCTCTCAATTCACTGATCTGTGATTTTGGCTGTCTTTAGTAATGAATGAAGGCAAAAACTCTCAAATGGGTAGAACAAAGTATTGTAATACATTTTGAAATAATTTATTTTATTTGAAATGGGATTAGTCAGTTATATGTTTTATAAGAATTACAGATCAGACTGTCATATCTATATTTAGCTGAGATTTAAACTCTATAAAAATCTTTATTATAGTGATCTATAAAAACCTTTAATAAAGTGATCATATTTAGTGCAACTAAGTTTAACCCTCTAATCAATAGATTCTGAGTCATCTATAAGCTCCATTGATTTTAGTAAAACTCTGGACTACATAACAAACCAAGCTAAATTAATGGATTACAATTTTTTAGCTTGTAGTCTAACTTGAATAGTTAATTAATCACATTTTGTACTTCACTTCTATAAACCAAGTGCCAGATGGCACCCAGAACACCCTATACACAATACTTAAAGTCAGAAGATGGTCAGCTATTTCAATTCAATGCATTTGCTTTAACCCCTTAACTGTCAGAGTTGGATGTAGCATAATGCTACCAAGGAGTTAATCCTATGCGCTTTCACACATTGAAGCATCAGTTAGATTTTTTTCTGGATGGTTGCTGGGGACCCTATGAATAACAAGACATAGTGGAAGCTGAGCACATCCCTGGAGAGATAAGCACCGATTTGTAATTAGAGAGGCTATAGGCCGTTGACAGAGGAATCCCTTCCGTTGGCCCCATAGAGTGAAGCTGGCAAGAGTTACCCTCTGGTCAACCGCTCAACCATTTCTATTGTTTCTTTGATCAGCATTAACAGCATCATGGGGGAGGTCATGGCACGCAATAACTCAGGCAGGGCAGGTCCTGAAGTCAGTTTATTAATGAACATGTAATGGAAAAATACAGCTAGAAGAAGGGAATCCATTGCTGGTGTTATATGTATCTAATATCAGAGCGGTAAATCTAGATCCTTTATTATTCTAATGCAATGAGAATGTCACATTCTCATACTGTCACATACCGCTGCTTCCTTGGCTGATTTAAAGGGACAGTCTACACCAAAATTGTTATTGTTTGAAAAGATAGATAACACCTTTACTACCCATTCCCCAGCTTTGCACAACCAACATTGTTATATTAATTTACTTTATAACGTCTAAACCTATACATTTCTGCCTGTTTCTCAGCCACTTTAGACAGTCTCTTATCTCTGTGTATTTTATTTGCTTTTCACAACAAGACACTGCTTATTCATGTGTGCCATATAGATAACATTGTGCTCACTCCTGTGGAGTTGTGCAGGGCACAGCACTAATTGGCTAAAATGCAAGTCAATAAATTACAAATAAATAGCCCTAAGGGGGCAGTCTGTAGAGGCTTAGATACAAGGTAATCACAGAGGTAAAAAGTATATTAATATAACTGTGTTGTTTATGCAAAACTGGGGAATGTGTAATAAAGGGATTATCTATCTTTTTAAACAATAACATTTTTTGTAGTAGACTGTCCCTTTAAAGGGATCTTCTATTGCAAATGTAAATTGCTCTAAATTTTATAACTATGGGGTATATTATGATTCTTTAGAAAAAGTTTATCTGTTGATTGTTATACCAAATTCATCATTAAAGTCTATGGAGATAAATCATTGGATATACTTTTTCTAATGGATTGTGATGGACCACTATGTGTTTAAATGCAGCTCCTCAGTAGAAAACAGCCAGTCAGCCAATCAGGTGCAGGCCTTTCACCAAGCCACCATTTGACAACCATTCTCTGCTTGGGATTTAACACAGAAGCCCAGATTACAAGTGATGTGCTAATTTTTTTAATTCAGGTTTTCAAGTCGAGCTAATTCTTCTACCGCAATTTCGGATTCACTCGATCACAACCTAAAACTTTCTACTTGTAATATCCGTGCTATTTAGTGTGGTTGCAATATCCATTGAAAGTATAAGTTGCGCTAGAGCAATGTCAGAAGCTCTAATCCTTCTCTGGTAAATGTGATTTACCATGGACTTGTAGTATCAAGTTGCACGCTAATGTTACCACAGTCCAGCGATACTGCTTATCTAGCCAGAGTTCAGGGTTATTTTTCGAAGAGAGTTGTATTTGAAAGTCCGGTTATATTAACCACCCTTACGGCTAGATTAAAAGGGTAGCGCAACCTATAGTGCAGGGTGTATTATCTTTAACGTAACCTTCAGTAAAGAATAGTGCACAATCTGGTATCACAAGTGAATAGTAAAAAAGGTGCACCAGAGACTCATAATGTGGCCAACATATTTTTACCGCACCCTATACGGTAAAATGTTGCACTGTAAAATGTAGCACTTTTGCAGACCTAAAGTAAAGTGTTAACGCTTGAAAATATGCCTAAGAAAACACATGTGTAGTATATTAAAATAAGGTATTTTATTCATATTTATATATATATATATTGATTGTAATATCAAGATTTTTTTATTGAAATAAATGTTTTAATGTACTCCCACCACAGACAGTAATGAGATGTGATATATCAGGGAGGGTAGGAGGCAAGGGGTGAGGAAGCAAGGCATCTCAAAAGTGTTGCACATTAAAAAACATTAAACATGTTTAATTGACCCACTTAAATATTGAGGCTTTGCTTACCAGGGGCTTAAAACCCATAATTGTTCTTTCATGATTCAGACAGAAAATGCAGTTTTAAACGACTTTCCAATTTACTTCAATTATCTAATTAGCTTTATTTTCTAGGTATCCTTTGTTGAAGAAGCAGCAATGCATTACTGGGAGCTATCTGAGCACACTCGGTGAGCCAATAACATAAGGCATATATGTGCAGTGACCAATCACCAGCTTTTGAGTTTACCTAGGTATCCCTTTCAAAAAAGGATATCAAGAACACAAAACAAATTAGATAATTGAAATAAAATGCAAAGTTGTTTAAAATCCCATACTATGAATCATAAGAGAAAATATTTGAGTTTAATGTCCCTTTAAGACATCAGGCTATTCATGTGCTGGGACTGGAATTCACAGATCTTACAAAAGAAACAGATTTACTGGGGTGTTTCTGTATCCATTATTCTACTGCCCACAATCGCTACAGCAGGAAAAGATCAAACATAAATCTATCTCATAAAAATGCCACCTACTTGTTAATCTTTCAATAGAGTTTTAGCTAAAGCAAATCATAAAAAACAAATCCTCATAATATCTACATATATTGTTCTCTATTCAAGAAGCCCCAAAACATTAGTTAGCAGGTTAAACATATGGAGGTAATATCACTGTTTAACTTCAGGCTGTGTAACACCTATATAATCTAGGGTGCTTTGTGGTGTCCTATACAGATGCTGAAGGGTTAATAATTTAACCCTTGCTTGCTTATTTTGGTACTTTCTGTAAAGGTCTTCTTCCTATGCTAATTATGTGTGTGAGGGTAAGGGAGGGAATGAGGAGATTGGTGATTTAACCTGTATTAAAGGGCTTTTACAGTGAAAAAACTGCTTAATATGTTAAAGCAATTTTATTGTTGCACTATTGCCTGCACATAACCATGTGTATATCCTCTGCAAAGGGATTAAACACATAATTAAAATCAGCTACCTAGCAGCAATGTACTACTTGGAACAAGCTGAACATATCGGGTGAGCCAATGACAAAATACAATTGTGTCAAAAATAAATTAAAAA